>NC_056733.1:662808869-662963869 GCF_019279795.1 Protopterus annectens | reverse complement strand
GTATTTCTTGCTGAGTTTTATTTCCATTTGTTCATGTTTTATTGTCAATTCTTCAGTAGTTCCCAAACATTTATACACTCCCTCCTGCTCAAGGTCCTTTATATCACATTCCTGTCCCAGACTGATATTTTGTTGGTACTGCAACTGTCCTGTTTAACTGGTTGCTTTTGCACATTTATCAACACCAAATTACATTCTTTTGTCACATGAGAAAGTTCTAACCACTTGCAGTTGTGCTTTCAACTCCTCATCTAATAAACTCTACAGTCATCCACAAAAGGTAGATAAGAAGTTTTTAGGCAAGGTTGTTCTCTGGGAGCCAAATTGTAACCATGCAATAATCTGTTAGGTAAATGGCTTAATTGGTTAAGGTCAAGCCAAAACAACCACAGTGACAAAAATATCCTGGAATATCCCCCTTCAAATTTGTATCCATGGGCTAATAATTTGCCCTTTGTTAAGGCTCAACTGCAAAGTGGTTTGCCACTGTTTCATGGTCACTACAATGTAATTGATCAATATAGCAATAACCCACGCCTGGGTGTGGGTAATGCTGGATTTACCCACGGTTGGCGTGGTTTGGTCACCCTTAGATTTGGGTACAGCACATGTGGTGACATCCTAGTTATTTCTAGTCCCTGTGTGCAGTTGAATTATCTACTGGAGTTTTTTATTAGCTTAAACCTCATTAATGTAATCGTTTATTTGTTTATTTATTTATTAGTATAATAATGGATTGTTCTGATTTTATAGAGAGTAATTTTACTTCTTGATTTATTTAAATTTGTTCAATGAGACAAATATTTCACTTGTATATACACAAATATACACATATTTTTCTTTTACCTAGGCTGCTGGTAACACATTGATACTAATTTTTAAGCAAAGCACAATTTACTTGCATATACTGCTTGAAGGTTATTACATTTAGCGAACTTCATTTGCTATGCTTTATTATGTTTACTACAAAACAATGACTAGTATTTAATAATGTAAAGCATATCGCTGTTTTAAGGTTCCCATGGTTTTTTCTTAATTGAAAAATGCACTCGCTCTTGATTTGTCAAATTATTTGAAATCTATTTAAAAGAGGTGTCATTTGAATGATTTATGTTTGTCTGATGAAGGCAGAACACTGTTTCTGCCGAAAGCGCTTACTTTTACTTGGATTTTATTAAACATTTTCAGTTTTTAGCCTGCTCTTATCGTGTTCCAGCTCGCTTTTTTGTTGTTTACTATATTTCTTATATGCCTGTAAGCACTGATTTATCAATGAATGTGGGATGCCATCAAATGCTTTTTTTGTATAATCTGTCCTTGCCATACTTAGATTCTTCTACTTTTTACAATTCTTTATTATGGCTTTATTTAGCAACAAATGATTCTTTGTTCCATATGACCTTCTCTTGTTACCTTTTTGTTCCATATAAATTTCTTTTGTTACCGTTTTGTTCTGTTGTCATCATTGAGGTTTTTTTTTTTTCTAAAATACCTGTCTCCATCAGTTCCAGTATATAGTTTGTACATTGTCGGAAAGTGAGTTATTGGTCTGTAGTTTTTAGGATGGCTTGCAGGTTCACTCTTAAGGAAGCGTATCATTTTTCCTGTTGTTGACCAGATTGGTGTCTGTTCAGG
Source organism: Protopterus annectens (assembly GCF_019279795.1). Taxonomy (NCBI): domain Eukaryota; kingdom Metazoa; phylum Chordata; order Ceratodontiformes; family Protopteridae; genus Protopterus; species Protopterus annectens. The sequence continues at coordinate 662,962,234 of NC_056733.1, read as the reverse complement.
ATGCATATACAAGTCTTACTCAGGGCTAAATCTTCATGCAAAGATATGAATACTTTTAGCCAGAAGTTAGATACTACATCTGGCCTGGGCTTTTCCAATTTGGAGCTTTTCTTAATTTTGCTTCAGTTTCTCTGTCTGTTGCTTCATCCCATTTCATATCCTATACATTTGAACTCCTTACTGTTTCTTTTAATTTTTCTATCCATACACCAGCTTTATGTTCCACAGGGTCTTCATAAATATTTCTCTAAAATGTGTCTATTTCTTCTTTTTTGATGGTGCTTCTATTCCTTTTGCGTTATTACCCAGTTCTTTACAAAACTTATTTGGGTCATCAATGAATTGCTTATTTTGTACTTTTCCTTTATATTTAAGTGCATATGTTCTAAGTTTTTCTGTCTGTACTGATATCTTTAGTTTATTATTTGCAATAGTGTAGGATAGATCCGGGTTGGTTCTGATACTGTGCACTGCTTTTGCTACATTTATCTTTCTAAGTATTTTTGTTGATCTGTTCCCTCTTATATATTCTTCTAACAGTGACACTTCTTCTCTTGTGGTTTTTCTTTGTCCCATGCTTCCATGATGGCATTTTATTTCTCCTCTTCCTTTCCCTTATTGCTCTGTGTTTTTGTGGTAAGACTTTATCTGTTATTGATTTAGCCACACAGTAGTATATCCAGTTTACTTCTGTCATATCACATGGATTTCTGTAAATAGTCTTGTTTACTGTGTTCGTCTGTTTGGGTCTTATCATAGGATCATAGGAGGGTACTAGGCTAATAGCCCCAGGGCCCTTACAAGGGTGTCTGATTCAAACAGACATTAAAATCAGCACCTATTACCCCTGTCCAAGTGGGACACAGGTGGAACCCCAGGGGTGAATTTCCAGTTACCTATCCAGGCGTCCAGAAGCTAGTTCCAAAAGTGGGGCAACCTCTTTGAGACCAATCTGGCTCTCTAGCAAGTTCTGTTGATATCACATACCATGTTAAGGTCCTTTGAGCGAGTGACCTGTGTGCCATTTGACTTGTGAATGTGCAGCATTTCCATTAAAGCTGGGTCAGAGATTGCTCTATTTGCAAGGCACAGGTCACCTCTGAGCAGTTTGTACGACACAGAGTAAAGTGACAATGATTTCAGTCTGTCTGCATAAGACCGATCTTGAAGATCCTGAATTTTCTTTGTTATGAACCTTTGTGGTCTCTCCAATTGCTTCAGGTGTTTGGAAAGGAACATACCAAAGGGAGTGTTGTACTCTATTACTGGCCTGATGAGGGAAGAGTCTGGGGGAGGTTATAACCTCTTTTTTATGTGGAGGCAATGGTGTTACTTATGAGATGACAATATAAAATGCCCTTCTTACCACTGTGGAGACATGATGATCGAAGTTAAGGTTGCTCTCAACCTGTCTGCCCAAATCTCTCACCACTCACTGTGTGCTTAGGATATTGCTATTGATGTGGTGGTGTGAAGGAACATCACCCTTGCCAAAGGGGATGATAATGCATTTTTTTTGCATTAAGTTTAAAACCATGACTTTGGCACCAGTCATTAGTCTGGGTAAGACCTTCTTGCAGGATGTTGACATCACTAGGGGTTTCAATGACTGCTCCCAGCTTGCAGTCATCAGTAGACTTTGTCAGCCACAGCTCTTTAGTTTTAGCCTGTACTTTGGAGAAGTAGATCCTGAACAGTAGGAGTCCCAGAACTGATCCCTGTGGAACACCACTGGTTATGGGTCTGCTGGAGGAGGTGGAGTCCCCTATTTTGACAGTATAAGTTCTGTCAGTGAGCAGTTTGCAACCCACCTGATAATATGTGGGTTGATACCCAACTGGGTGAGTTTATCAATGATACCTGAGTGGGGGAGTTTGTCAAAGGCCTTTGCTAGGTCTAAGTAGCCCATATGCACAGGTTTGCCCTCGTCTAGGGTTTTGGTGACTGTCTCGAAGAAGTCCACCAAGTTTAACAGGCATGACCTCACCTTGACAAAGCCAGACTGGATGGGATCAAGCATTTGGAGATTTTCTATATTTTTTAAAGTCCATGATGATTCGTTCCATGGCCTTGCATATAAGGCTGGTCAGGATAATGGGTCTATAGCTCTCAGGGTTCATGGATGCACCCCCTTTGTACAAAAGGATGACTGTAACTGTTTTCCATTCCACTGGGATGAACCCAGTGCTTAGGTTGTGATTGAAAAGCGTGCCCAACAGCGATGCTAATTCCTGTTACAGATGTAACCCAAGAACACCTTGTGACTATCCTTAGTTGGAGAAGCTAATTTGGATTCATAGTTAACTGTGGAGGACTTCATTAGAAGTCTTATTTGCTTGTTTAAGTTGAGGAGGGAGTGTTTCCAGTTTGAGACCATTCCTTCCTGCTCATGGACTGCAGTTTCTTTCTCCTATTGTATAGCCTATTAATGGCAGTTGTCCTTGAAGATCTTGCTTTGGTTCCATCAGGTACTGCAGAGTCAGGTGCTTGTATTTACTTTCTGCAGTCTATTTCTTTCACCAATCATAATATCTCTATTCAACTCTATTAAATCAAGCAACTCCTCTCTTAGATCATTTTCTTCTAAACTGAGAGCACATTCTTTGTTCTCTGTTTCCTATGGGCAGTCTACAGAAAGTTCCAGAATATCTTCTGGTAACATATCCTCTTTAACTAAATCGTGCAATATCTGTTGTTCCTTCATTTGGGACCTCATTGGCCCATCACTCCACATCATTGCCTGCGTCAAAGTTGCCTCTGTTTCCTGTCCTTCCCTTGCTCTGCAACTCCAAGTGAACTTTTGTACTGGTTTACTTCTGAAGGCTCCCGACTATCTTGATGTAGCAAGTGATCAGATGTTTCCCATTCCACCTGTGTCTAAGGGCTCATTGTTCTATCATGCTGTGCATTTACCAAAGGTGGACTTTCTACACTAAATCCATCACTTTGCATGTAATTTAAAAGTTCGGTTTCTGTTTCTGTAACTTCTCCATTACTAATCCTCTTTTCTACTTTCCCCCTTTGTTTTCTTATTTGTTTATTATGAATTTTTCTTTCATATCCAAAAGGCTATAAGAGGCAACAAATAAGAATAAGGCATTGATAAGAATATTAAAGTTTGTAGCAAAAATAAATAGAAGAAATTGTGTATTTAATGCAACAGAAATGGTATAAGAGGGGTTTAGTAAGAAAATTAATAGAGAAGTAGAGTATGTTGGGGTGTAAGGAGTGCAACAGGAGACTAAAGGACATTATTATGACACGATATGAAGGATAGTCTAGTGCATGGACATGACCAAATGGAGCTAAGAAATTGTTTTACTTTTTTTGGAAAATGTTATGTTTGGATTCCTTTCGAAGGTGAGGCAGTACGGAATTCCATAGGTAGGATAGTTGATTGGAGTATAGCTAATTACCATAGTAGTTATTGGGTTTACTAACTTCAGAAAGGTTAATCAAGAGTGAACTTAGGTTTCTAGTTAGGATATGTGTGTTGATAATAAAAGATAGTGAAAGAGGGGTACCCTATTTGGTTTATATAGTAAATTATGGATGTTTTTTAGTTGATGGAATGTTAGCTGATATTGTAGCTCAAGCCAGTATTGGAGTGTTGGACATGAATCCATTTTCATATATTTTGGATTAAGGAGACGGGATTGCTATTGGTCTGTAGTATGAAAAATCTGTGGAGTTACCTCCTTTGTGAAGTGGCAGAATGTAAGATTTTTTACCAACAGATGGAAAAGCATTCACAAATCAATGAACTTATTAATTTAGATACTGGATAAGCAAGGACATTTGCATCTATTTTAGATATTCAGATGGAAGATTGTCTGCAGTTGTAGCGATTTAGTTTTTTTTTTTTTTTTTTAGATATTTTCTGATTGTACAGCTGGAACAGGTTTTAAAGAGATTGTAGTGGGGATAAAAAAAAAAACAGTAGGCTGATAGTTGTCAGTATTGTCAGTATCTTTATTTTTAGGAGAGCATGTATGGATTATCTCAAGTGGGAGCATACCTCTCAACTGTACAGATTTTCGCAGAATGTCCAGATTTTTGCCTTATATTTTGGTCTGTTCCTCATACAATTTGTGGTTTTCTAGTAACTTTTTGAATATTGAAGTCACTAAATAATACTAAGTAAAGACAAACATTTGAGTTTCAGACTTTATATCCTTCGGAAAATATAGCAACAATGCAAAACCTTTTATTCTAGCATCTTTCTATGTTTATAGGAACAGTATTTAAATTCTGCCCCTATTTTGGGGTCCCCCCCCACATTCTTTCTGAGCTATGTCCAGATTTCTTGCACTGAGAGGTTGAGCTGTATGAGTGGGAGTCAATTTGAGATGCCATATCACAAGGTAGTATATTTGCTGAGGGATTGTGCTGCTCTTTTTTCCTGGTTGTAATAGTTGTATAATACTTGACAAGAAACACTTTTTTTTTTTTTTGCTGAGTTTATTGAATATTAATGTAGTGTTATCTTTTGTGAGCTCTAATTTTGGATTGGGTATGAATTCTAATGTACTTTAGTGTTGAAGTTTTTTGTATATGTTATGTTCTAGTCAGGCCTCCCAAGCTTCATCTTTATAGCATATAGTTGTTTGGTAGATGCATTGAGCCAGGGTACAGGGTTTTTCTTTTCCCCTTTTTTTCTTGCTGAGGGCTTTCTCGAGTATAGTACGGAATATTTTATTGAATTGTGGGACAGCATCCTCAAGAGGTAGACATTTTAAAATGTTCCAGTTGCATACAGTAGGATAAATAGGAAAGTTTGAGGTTGAATTTCGAATGATTATTAATGAAATTATGTTGGTGAGGACTAGGTAGATGTATCTTTCTCTTATCAAATGTCAGGTGATCACTGAGAGAGAGTCTAAGAGGATTACTGAGGGTGAGATTTTGGAAGGGTCTGAGGTTGTTATCTAATCAAATACAGAAGCTTTGTTATGAGATTTATTTTATCTGGTTGGAGAATAAATAAGTAAAGCAAAGCCATAAAGATGTATAGTTAAACAATGTGCAGTAAGAAGTTCCAGTCTATATTCTGGTCACCTATTATTAAAGAATGTGTCTTCAGCTATAGGAATACTATTTCCTGGAGAGGTATATATTATAATGATGCAGATGCTTTTATGTAATTATATTAATTTTTAGGAAAGTAATTGGGAGATCAGCATGTTTAAATTGATGGACAGCCTGTTTATAGTGTGCTAGTTTTGAGGAATTTGAGTAGAGATGAGTACACCACCTGCCTTTGTACCTTTGCAGTCTCCCTAAGAATATTGTAGCCTGGAAGAAGGATTTCATTATCGTGTATGTTAGGTTGTTCGGCATGTTTCGGTGATTGTGAGGATGTCTGGGGAATAATAGCTTATTCAGACATGCATTTCAGTAACCTTATTGCAAACACTTTGGAAGCTTATGTTGTATTACTGCAGGCCAGTTGTACTTTGCGTGGAATTAAGGTGAGATATTGAGGTATTGGAAGATGTGATGTTTTTGGTAGTAGTAGCATGTGTGTAAAGACCAGCATTAAGGTGAATATCATCTCACTGGTGTAGGAGATGTAGAGACACAAGGTATATGAGGTATTCCATTTTTTAGCTTTAAACTTGAGTAGAAGTATTGGCTGTGTGAAGAACTGTATAGGAAATGCATGCTTAAGGAAGTGGATGTATGTTGTATTACAGTGTTTGGGTGCAATGTTGGATGTTAACCCAGTACTGGTAAAGTTTAGAGCAGGATATGTAGGAAATGGGGTAAGGCAGATTGGTGGATGTATGTTCTATGATTTGGAATAAGTGAAACATAGAAGGAGGGAGAATAAAATAGTTTATTTGATCATGCTTTACCTTCATTGAAGGTTTGGCATCGGGCTGGCAACTTGACACCATAAAAACCACCTGCCAATCATTAGCGGACCGGAGTTCCGCTGTGGCGACCCCTAACCGGGAAAAGCCGAAAGGCAAACAACAACATTGGATCATGCTTTAATTATTGATTTAATATAGTTATACAAATGAAATCTATAGCTAAGGTATTTATAGAAGTGTATCCACGGAACTAACAATGAGCTCATAAATATGCAGTAGGAGGAGATGTGAGGGAATTAGTGGTAGGGTAAGGGAGTAGAGTGGGTTTCAGCTCCCTGGTCAGTACATTCCTCCAAAGACAATCATATAAAAAGTACAGAATGAGCGTTTCGCTTTTAGCCAGAAAGAGACAGTTGGTGAAAAGGCCTTATGTAAGTACAGGGTACAAATGGACTTAAATGTTAACCTTACTTGTCCGACTAGGCTGTATACTACGACATTTTATAGGATTTCATACGTTAGGATAAATTTTAGCCTTATTTTTGTTTTTCAACTAAGAAGCTTGTTAAAGGGGTACACTAGTAGTGCTCTTCTAATTAGGCATAAAGGAAGGAGAAATAGAATAGAATGGGGTCTTCCAACAAAGTCCACGCTGTAGCTACCTCACTTCTTACAGAAGTAGTATTTAGATTGTCTACCTTAAGGTATTGACTTTTGCAGCAAGCCAGACGTAATTGAGATAAATCCTTATGTGACATGACCTCTTACACTTAATCCAAAGCAGGGATTCTGATGTTGTTTAAGTAGATCTCTGGTGTGAAGAAGGGTTAACAATTGCAAGGTCAGTCCTCAATGTACCTTTTACTTCTGCTTGTTCCCACAAGGTGTACTTGGGCAGTTATTATGATAATTTTCAGAGCATGGATTTAGGTACAGATCTCTAGCTGTCCTTTACTACGTGTTGAATCAAGCCCCTAAGAAATAGCACCCATACAAACTCCAACTGTTCCTAGTTACAGGCAGAAACAAAGCTAGTTACCAAGAGAGCATATTTCAGGGACTTTGTGGAACCTGAAATATCCAGCAGTCATCCAGTATGTACTCCACAAGGTCGTCTTGTAGCATTCTTATTCCACAAAATGATGAGATGATCATGATGACCCTGTACAAGGCCTACCCAGAATCCAAGCCACAGAACACTGCACTTTTCTCTAACACATGCATCAACAGGAGTTAGACTCAGAATTTGAGCTGGTAATAGTACCATTTGATTTCTTTGCCTACAGATATTGGCATTATCCTCAGGGGCTTAGCTTGTTGGGGGTGTGCACTGGAAAGCAAAGAAAAAGAAAATCAGATAGTGGTCTGGAACAGGAGAGAGTGATAGTTTAGGAACTGGAAGGAAAATGGAGTAAGGACACAATGGATTAGAAACAGACACAATTGCAAAGAGTAGAATATAAATGGAACTCAGGGATATATCTATAGGTCAAAGAATGAAGAAATAGCCCAAAACAACAAAGCTGCATAAATTTGTTGTAAATATTTGTAGTTTAGTAAGCTATGAAATGTCCAGCTGTGATGAAACTCCCTGTTTCCCCTAATGCTGCACTTCTCTTTATATATATTTTTTAAACTTTATAAACTCCATATAGTATATTACATTCACAAGCAATCGTCATGCATGGTGCACCACATTGCACTATCGGTTCAGTTGGCTGTTTCATTTCCAGAGTAAGCCCCCCCCCCAAGCTAAAAAGAGTCCATGAATAGGAAGAGCATCATCCACTTTTAAATTCAAACAGTTAAGGACTGTCTTTAACTCTTTCAGATAGAGAGAAAGAGAGAGACAGAAAGCAAGCAAGGAACTGCCAAGTTAGACGTATACCTTGTGAATTGTGTGGGTGAATTGCATTTCTGGACAGAACTCATCTTGTATTCTGTTTTGTGTGTTGACTTATGCAACTACTATTTGAATTTCTAGGTTAGAAGTAGATAGAAATTCAGTATATCTCTGGTAGGTGCAGGTAAGATATTGGCTAGAATTTTTTCTTTAGGCCATCTGCTTAAATGCATTGTGCTCATTGCAGAAAGGGGAGACTTTCATCAAAGTGGAGATTATTGGGCTGTTTGTTTCACATTTTGTCTAAAGCGTGTGTGCGTGTGTTTGTGTGTGTGTGTGTGTGTGTGTGTGTGTGTGTGTGTGTACATGTGCAAGACAGGTGAGTGTATCCTTGTGGGTCAGTTCTGCAAGACAGGTGAGTGTATGCTTGTGGGTCAGTTCTGGATCAGCAAATGTTTGCATGTGTCTTTAAGACTGAGATTGGGTGATGGATGTGTCTGTTTGAATGAGGATTGTTTTTTTCAACGGGGTGTGGGAGTGTATATGATCAGATGAGTAAAGAGGGTGTTGGTATGGGTGTATATCTTCGAGTGCGAGATCAGCAAGTCAGTGTATGCATGTGTGTGTGTGTGTGTGTGTGTGTGTGTGTGTGTGTGTGTGAGAGAGCTTGGAGACAGTGCAGTTAAGGAAGTTTATTATCCAATTGTAAATGCTTTTGGCTGTTGATTAGTTTAAGGGTATGCACATTAGAATGGTGCACCAGTAATCATGTCACTACTGATTACAAATGCAGGTCTTTCACTGACTTGCAACCAGGACTGTATTATTTGTCATTGTATTATGTATTCCTACAACAGATCACAAAAGTAACACTAATAACATTTGTATTGCAGTCAGTACTCAAAATATGCACTACACCCAAACATAGTATATCTTGCATAGCAAATCACTAAAACAAATGCATTTACTTATGGCTTTGCCCCAGTGCCCCCAAAATGAGGGCTTCTCCACCACATCTCCTTAGTTATAGATACTAACTCCTCAGTCAAACAACCACATCTACAGTGCAGTACCTTACAACTGCAGTGCAATTGACTGAAAGGATTCATATGGCTGTAGGGGGTCTATATCAGAACACCGAAAGTTCACATGTTCGAATGTTCATACATCAACCCCTAATCAGCGAACGCTGATAACATTGAACATTCAGAACAGTGAATTTTTTCCTAGGGAAAAAATTTGCTGTTCCAAAACACATACACACAACACAAGCACACCAAGCAAACAGCAATCCACACATACACCCAAAATCTTACAGCTAACCCTACACCAAACAGTACAAACACCACTAACTATCCACTTACCTTAACCCAAACACTAACCCTAAGGTCTGTCACTATCGCACACTCACCTCACCCTTGCCCTATCCCTAACTCACCTAACCCGCCATAACCCACTCCCAATCGCACACTTACCTGAACCCGACCCATAACTTTTCACCACAGCACTGAAAATAGTGAAACGACAGAAACGGACAACTAAATTCTTTCCCTAGGAAAAAATTTGGTTATCTGTCGTTTCGCTATTTTCAGCGTTCTCTGAATAGGGGTTGATGTAAGAACATTTGAAAGTATGAACTTTCGATGTTCTGATATAGACCCGGTTGTAGGATACTGGAAGAAACTGGATTGGGACTGGAATGAATGTCTTTATTTGTTAATTACCCAGAACAGTGCTAAAGAGGTACCGTTCTCTCCTTTATGAACCAAGTTTTTTTTTACCTTTCACAATAAAGTCTGCATACACTGTAGTTCGGTTAAGAATGCTTTATGTACAGTGGCGGTAGATGGCAACAATATCCGAATCCTGATTCCAATATAACAGTGCTGATAAACTGAAATAATTCTCCGCATTCATATTCTTCTTATTCCTTTCTTCCTGAATAGTATAATTAATATTCTGGAATGCTGGATATTTGACCTGACTTCTGCTGTCACACATAAGTGTCTATACTGCCTTCTGAGGACTGCCCTGCAATGACTTTCTGCATATCAGTCCAAACTAGCTCACTTAACTAACTGTATCTGAAGTATTTCCTAATAGTACCAAATCCTGTAAGTTTCTACATGCCTCTATAACCTTGGTTCCCAAACCTTGTAGCGTACAAACAAAATGTGTTCGTACTCAAATGTACAGCACATTCTGTTATTATCAGTATTCTTGATTGAAGGTTATTTTCACTGATTCAAAGCACATTCAAAAATCTGTCTGTAAACTGTGAAGCCTGCTTTAATATGGCTGTATTTCTAGACTTATGCAAAGAAAATACTGCATTTTTGTACATTTAAATTATACCTGATCTAACACCGACTATAGTATATTCAACTACAACAAAGTTTGGTTAATGGCAAATTTGATGAAAACAAGTACTCCACCAACAGGGCAATATATACACACCTACACACATATAGAGATTGGTATAAATGTGTATTCTGAAATGTTAAACAGCACAAACTCAGAACTCAAAATATTAAGCCTGTTTCAAAGAATTACATAGTGGTGAATCACCATAGCGGGATCTACTATGGGTCCTGCAGAGAGCTGGCAAGTAGTTTTCTTGCAGTAGTTAGTAGCTGACTAATCACACATCATCCAAATATCATTTGATGTTTTGCACTGCAGGTTGTGTGTGTGTGTGTGTGTGTGTGTGTGTGTGTGTGTGTGTGTGTGTGTGTGTGTGTGTGTGTCTGTGAAGGTTGTGGGGGGGCATAGCCCTCCATGTGTAGGATGTAGGTAAGGTGAAGCCTGACCTGCAACAATGCAGTGCTTTACTGGGGCAACTGTGAATCTGGATTTTTTTTTTAATTTGATTCATTTTTTTGAAGTATCAAGACTCCCCAAAACTGTTGTTGCATTTCTGAATAGGATCCATTTTAGGGTCTAATACCTTCAAACACCTACAGGCACCTTCAAAAGCTCTTTTTAAAGAGATAACGCAGGCCGTCAGAAAAGGTGATATGAATCGTGAATAACACCTTTGAGAGGTGAGACAAAGACTTAAAGAACCAGTGGTTATAAGGAGCCACAGAAAGACCTTTGCTAGGTACTACAAAGACTGTAAAGAACCTGAGGCTATAAGGAGTGACAGAAACACCTTTGCTAGGTACGACAAAGACTGTAAAGAACCAGTGGCTATAAGGAGCCACGGAAACACCTTTAGGAGGTGAGGCAAAGACTGTAAAGAACCAGTGGTTATAAGGAGCCACAGAGGCATCTTTGGGAGGTGAGACAAAGACTGTACAAAACCAGTGGTTATAAGGAGCCACAGAAACAGCTTTGGTATTTACAACAAAGACTGTAAAGATAAAGGTGTTAAGTAGCCATGAATAACACCTTTGGTGGGTGTGACAGAGTATAAGGAACCAGAGGTGATAAGGAACTGTGAAAAGACAAAGACTCAAGCCCCTTCACCAATATCAGTAGTAGATGAGATAGCAGCTGCTTGTCATTTAGTAACTTTTTAGGTTGTTTCTTCAACTTAACCCTTTAAAGTGCCATCATATGATGGAGACGTGCCAGAAAAAGGCAGTTATTTAGTTTTCCATAATCTTCCATGTAGATATAAGCTAGTAAGTAAACATTACACTTTACTGTCCCTCAGCCAGATATTCATTGCTATGCAGACATGCACATTTTGTAGATTATTTGGGTGGTTCGAGAAGTTCCACAGGTCTTGGCTTCTTTCCTGCATGCAGGGAACCATTAAAGGCACTTCAGCAAATGTTCCTTATATTACATTTGTAGATCACCTAGCTTGCTTTTTGCTCCTTTCACTACATTTTCAAAGGGAAAACAGAAATTCAGTTTCTTCCTGGTCCTTGTTAGAGGTAAGAAGATCTGTACATATGCTAGAATGCCCTACCCTAATGAACGAATACAGACGTGTAAGAAAACCATCCCCTCTTTGTTTAGGTCCCTCCACCAAAGGTGTTGAAGGAGAGTAGAACAACCGTTTCTTCCCTCTCAGCTCCAAGACACTACTTTGATTATTGTATTAATTTCAAGACTTTCTGCAGCGGTGAGTTAAACCGCTGACTCTCAGCCTGTTGCTGTAAAAAGGTGGATTGGCTTTACAGAATTCTTACAGGTAGATGATATATATTTAGAAACGACAAGCTGACTCTGCCACACTTTCCCCCCGACATTCTCATGTTACCAGGAAAGGACTGTTGTCATTGCTACTAGTCAACAAATCTAGAAGGTACAGGAAGCAGGTTTTATTCTTAAACTTAGCTGCGCATACTGTTAACTGTCTGACACATATCATATAGAATCAAGAGTCCATTTTACTATTAGACATGCTGTATGTAATACTTACTGGACAGATACAAGGGAAGGGGTGTTTAAAGGAGTCATCACTACTGGCAAAATGATCATCAGTTAAAATCTGATAGATGTGGGGCTAGCAGCAGTAGCACTGACCAACCACTAGGAAGCACAGGTTTTATATATATATATATATATATATATATATATATATATATATATATATATATATATATATATATATACATATATATAAAATTTATGTGTGTGTGTGTGTGTGTGTGTGTGTAGTTACGCTTCAGAATCTCGAATTACTGAAATCTCGAATTTCAGTAATTCAACACCATGAAGCCTAAAACCAGAATGCCGAAAGTGCATAAGAGCGAATTTGAATATCTCAAATCTGCGCTTATGCATTTCCGGTGTATCGCGTGTAGTGTTATGGTGCCTGAAATTGCAGGTGAGTGAGTGTTTGTGTGTGTTTTTGTATGTTGTATGTGTGGGTAAGGGTAGGGAGGTGTAAGTGTGAGTGCTGGATTTGTTGGTGTTTGTGTATGTGTGATGTGTATTTGTGTGCGAGTGAATGGAGGATGATGTGGTGAGTCTTTTTTTTTATGTTATGTGCGACCTCGGAGTTGGTATATATAAGTGGGGGGGGTGTGCAGGGTGGCTTGCTCCCCTGCTTATCTGTAGTGTAGGGTTGTGTGCTGTGGGTGGAATGGTATGTGTGTTATGTGGTATATGGTGTAGTATGTTCGTGATTGTGTGATTCAGGATTGTGAGTTTCGGTTTTGTGAATGGTTCGACTTTAAAGTCTCGGGTTACTGAAATTTGGGATTTCAGTAATTCGAGATTATGAAGTGAAACCATATATATATATATATATATAGCTGTCTATATATGTATATATATATATATATATATATATATATATATGTATATATATATATATATATATATATATATATATATATATATATATATATATATATATATATATATATATATATATATATATATATATATATATATATATATATATATATATATATATATATATATATATATATATATATATATATATATATATATATATACACATATATATATATATATATATATATATATATATATATATATATACATATATACACACACAAACCCACAAACACACACACACACACACACACACGTCCTCTGTGTTGTCTATTTGGTATTTCTTTCTGTATTTCCTCAGTTTACTGTTAAGAATTATGCACAGCTGTATGTCACGTCATTCCCTAATGATAAGCCAGGAACCATGGGTATCCTGAATAATGACTTTATGTTTAGAGAATAAACTGAAAAACTTTTACTGAACTTGAGGAAAAAAAAGGGGAAGCCCCAACAGTAGTAAAAGGTGTGTTAATGCCACAGATCGTCAGTCGTTTGGGATGTCCCTAATTATTAAAGACAATCCTGCAGAAAGCATTGGTGGGTGCAGCAGCAGAAACAGGACAAAATGTTGGAGTATAGACCTTTCTTACAAGAAATTTACGTTTATAGCCCTTTAGGTCGAGCAGGTTTTAAATTCCTTTCTTGGAAGAAAATTTATTTAGTGTCTGTGATCTTAGCCAGATGAATTTTAGAGCTGCGGAGCCTTCCATGATGTGTATCCAAGCTCACGTTGATAGTTTGACTTTGCACCAGACTTTCCTTGTTGTCCATACTAGGCTAAGCTGTTGTCTTTAAATAAGTGTGTACTTCTTCTGGCCTTGTTTCCACTGTAAGGGGAAAATTGTAAATGGCTGTTACTACAGATGCTCGTGGACAAAAGACAACTATGCAGACATAACAACAGCTTCAGAAACATTGATCATCTTTTTATATTTTTCAAACAAGGCAAAAACATCCTCCTTTTGCCATACAGTATTTTTAGTAAGTGGATTGCCCTTTGTATTGCATTTCTAGTTTTGAATAGTATAAAAAGACTCTAAATGGTACAGCCAGAGCTTAATTCCCTAGGACGTTTGCCAGAACGCCTGCATATCTTGGAAATGTTTCTGTTTAAGACATGGGCAAAGCTGTAGTTTGGTTTTCTGCCTAGACATTCAGTAAGCATTATAAATTAGACACTGGATTTCACAGGGTAGTCCTACAGACTATTTTGTCGTAATTAATCCACTATCCTAAGTTTGCCCTACATGATACTGTTTGGAACTTGGTTCATTTGTTTTTTGTACTACAACAATTCTTCAGGAAAGTCAGTGCAGATGTGTGAGCTGCTCAACATGACAGTAGATGTGAGATGGAGGGGATTTATAGCAAAGCATTTGCCTCTTATGTCCTTACCTCAGCACATGCATGCACACACACACACTCACTCACTCACATGTAGTGTTCCTCTTGTTTAACCTGTCTGTGATAACTTGAAAGTAGTTTGTGTATACTAGAAGTCCTAACTGTATTTCCCTCCCTTATATAAGTAGATAAGAAGCATCTGTGAACAGTTAATTTAAGCTAAAGTACTTACTACATGTTAGGTGGATTTGGATGGCAGCTGTATTGTGAACTGCACGTGCACATTTGGGCAGTAATTAAAAACACTGGGTAAATGCAGAGCATTTCCACTGGTAAACTCCTCTGGTCATGTTTTTCTCTCTGCCGGATCATTTAATAATACTGACATTAAATCTCTCCATATATGGTCTACATTTTGTGTCATTTATTATTGAGACTGTTCACCTCTTCACTCTAGTTTTAGCTTGGTAGTAAATTATTTGAATATAAACTCCACTGCCAATCATGAGTGGACAGGTTATCCGCTGTGGCAACCCCTAACCGGGAAAAAGCCGAAAGAATAAGTAAATTATTTGAATATATTCTCTTGTTCTTATCTCTCTCTGCATTTGTATTTTAAGTGGGCAGTTGATTTGATGCTGGAGTGCTGAGTTTCACGATTGTCCTTTGTATAGTTGTGTGATCAGAAGTGATTTACAGACGGAGTGAAGAATGTCTCCTATTTGTCATACTTATTACTTCTGTGATGGTCATTAACCATGAAATTATATATCCTGGCTGCAACATTTGTTTTGCACTTAGCCATTAACCAGTGGCTCTTTTTTTCTCTGGTATATTTTCCACTGTTGCTATATAGAGTGAAAATTCATTTTTGAGTAATACCAGATGTATATATTCTGACAAGATCTGTTGATTAATGTGCATGCAGACATGTAATGGCAATTGTTTAAGTATCCAGGAAATGTTTATGTAGCATAAACAAAGGTCTCACCACAAAACGTCATGATGCCCATATAGAAGTGTGTCCCCTAGGCTTCATGCATGGATTGTTTAGCAGTATTGTAGTCCTGGGGTGACTCTCTGACATTTTGTTCTTTATACTAGAATATATTTATTCTTCTTTGACTGTGTGTGAGAAAGAGAGGAATTCTAAGGTTCAGGGTCATCTTTGTTGCTGCCGTTACAAGTACACAGATCGTCTTGAGGAATTGTCTTTACTTATGCCTCTTCAGGTGGGTGTCTTTGCTGAAGTAACCAGGGTACATCTTTTTAAGTTAAACTTACACTTGGAACTGGAATGTGGACTGTAACCAACTTTGACCATTTGTTGCAAAACTTTACTTTTATAATAGAGCTCATATCAAATACAACTTCCAAGCCACCATGTTTCTATTTTGTTGACTTCTGTTACTCAACATGCTTGATTTACAAAGGAGTTTCAGCTGCAGCTTAGAAGGACACACAGTGCTCTCAGCATGAACACAGAGACATGTAAGGGAAGGCATCCTGTCCTGGCAGCAGTGACCTTCTGTGACTGTTTAGGTATTAAGAGATTTTTATAAGCAGTGTGTAAGACTGCTCTTCTGAGGACATTTGTACTCTCTTTCTCACACCCAGTCAAAGAAGAATAAATATATTCTAGTATAAAGAACAAAATGTCAGAGAGTCACCCGCTTCATCATGGACCTAATAAACAAGGATATAGGAAATTTCCAAACTCTGGATCCCACACAGTTTGGTTTTGTGAAGGGTAGATCATGTCTGCTCAACTTGGTTGACTTCTTTGAGTCAGTCACCAGAGCTGCGGATGAAGGCAAGGTGGTTCATGCAGCCTACCTTGATCTGGCCAAGGCCTTTGATACCATTCCCCACTCAGGAATCATAGAAGAACTCACTAAGCTAGGTATCAACCCCTATATCACTAGGTAAGTTGCAAACTAGCTCACCGATAGAACCCACAGTGTGAAAGTTGCTGACTCCAAGTCAGACTGCAGACCAGTCACAAGTGGAGTCCCACAGGGTTCGGTCCTGGGTCCTCTCCTGTTTGGTATCTACTTTTCTGAAGTCCAGGCCAACACAAAGGAACTCTGGCTGACAACGTTCGCAGACAATTGCAAGTTGGGAGCTATTATTAACTCCCCAATTGATGTTGACATCCTACAGAGAGGCCTCACTGAGACCAACGACTGGTGTCAGAACAATGGCCTTAAGCTCAATGCCAAAAAATGTGTCATCATCCCCCTTGGGAAAAACCCGGTTCCCTTGAATTACCACATTGATGGTAGTCCACTAAACACAGAAGGCATTATAAGAGATCTGGGAACACAGGTTGACAGCAACCTCTCTTTTGACCACCACATTGACACTGTGGTCAGAAAGTCCTTCTGTGTGACACATCTCATTACTAAGGGTTTTGCATCCAGGGAGAAAGAGGTCATTGTCTCCCTCTACTCTTCCCTCATTAGGCCAATCATCGAGTACAATGCCCCATTTGGCATGTACCTCACTAGACACCTGCAACAACTGGAGAGGCCACAAAAGTACCTCACAAAGAGGATCCTAGGCCTTAAATACTTGTCCTATATGGACAGACTCAAAAAAACACCAACTGTTCTCTGTCTTATATTGCCTACTTAGAGGCAATCGCTGCTTGACTTACAAAGCCATGTCTGACCCAGCTCTGTTAGAAATGCTACATTTAAAGAAATCCCAATCCCTCCACACCACACGCTCCAGAAATCTCAACCTCATTACCACATTCAACAGAATGTGCTGGAGGGACAGGTTCATAACCCAGAGACTGTCCATGCTATGGAACAGACTTCCCATGCATGTCAAACAGAGCACCTCACTGGTCCTCTTTAAGAGAAATCTTAATGAGTGGATGGGAAATAGAAAATTCACCCCGGGAATCACTCCAGTGGCTCTACTCGACAGAGGCATTGGGAACTAAGGTCGGGTGGCACGATGCCAGGGTAATCGTATGGGCTAGGCTTGTAAAGGCTCTAGGGCCATTAGCCTAGTACACACCTATGAACCTATGAACAGTGGCAACACAAGTGTTGTGCATGTTAAGGGGTGACTTGGCCCACAGAAACTTTAAAGATACCATTTAAAAAGGTCAGCTCAATATCTTAACCGTCATTAAATATGAAACTACTAGTTATTTTATTCTATGTTTTGATTACCACTTTCTCCATTTGGGTTATGGCCCCTTTTCAGTGGAGGTCGAGGCACAAAAAGCTCAGACAGTTTTTATAAAGTTTTAACAAGTGGTTTCAGAAATATCAAGCTAGTAGCATACATTGGCGGCTGATCTGATGTTTTCATTCTTACTAGTGGCGGTAGTACAAATTCTGGAAAACGCAAGTATTCTCATTCTTACAAGTATGATAATGGACAGTAGTATAAGGAATGATTATTCTTGCATGTAGAGAAGACAGAATGTCACAATTTATTATATACAGTTAGTGTATCTGCTAGCATATATAGTTTGTCACAGTTCTTTATAATATGTTATCACAAATATTTCCTTTTCATATGATAATCCTACAGCAGCTACTAACCTGTAGTTTTCCCCCTTCCTAGACTAGAGTGCTTCCTTTTTCAGGTTCTCAGTCTCTTGCCTTTCTTGATTTATGTCCCTACCTCATCGATCTTCATGTATCTCAGGAATCCTTTGTTGTCAGCTTTAGTCTTGCTTGGGTACCACAGAAGGTAGAAAATAGATGAGTTACCTGTGGCATCAGGTCTTGTTGTTTGTCAGTCAGAAGCACAAGTGTACTGTATTTGGGTGGTAGGATTGTGCCAGGAGCAGACTAGGCAGGTGCTGTTATCCAGGGGTGGGTACATATCAGTGTGCAGGCTCTCGCCTGTGTGTCCATTCACTGGCTCACTTGTAGGTGCCACTAAAGAGGGAATATGCTTGTTGGTGGAGAATGGTGACCAGGAATATGTATGTCATCTTTATTGCTAATCCTAGCATTAGCTATGGTATGGGCATATTACCATCCCAGGGATACTAGCACACCAACTGAGTGTTTAGTGACCATGTCCTGTGTAGTTAGAGCTGTTTAATTATAAGTTTATCCCCACTTTCTGACCTTTTCAGTTCCTGCCACAGCACATATACAACCTCTCCTTCACCCACTATCAATCTTTCACATGTAGCCTGCCACCCCCTTTACCCTGGTAGCTAAACCCAAGTGATGAGATTTTCTTGTTTTTTTTTTCTTTTGTAATGATGGATATAAAAGGGTTTAAGGGTTTTTCCTGCAACCTCCCAGAAGCTAGGTGCTCCACAAAAAAGGCAAATAAGATAAAATGACAAAAATCAGCAAAAAAAAAAAAAAAAAAAAGAATTTGGCCAGTGGCAAAAATTATTCAAGTTTTTTTTTTTTTTTTTTTTGGGGGGGGGGGGCAAGACAATCCTCACATCCACCACAGCACTCTGCACTCCACTTTCTTAATCTAATCAACTTGTGAGTCACTGCATCTTAAAAGAAGGGGGGTGCAGATGTTTCAAAGTATGGGCTGTCAGCCATGGTGCTCAGCCAGTTTGTCCTTTAGTCACTGGTGCATTCAGACAACACCTAGTCTGCTGATACCAGGCAGTATTACAACATGGTTTTTGGTTCCTGGCCAGGAGAAGGATTATTATAGAGGATTTATTGATCCCTGTCACAGTGGTGGTCATGTTGTGGCATGAGGTAGAATTACAGGATGACCCTCATATGTAGGTGTAACTTCCTGATATGTACAGGATGGTTGTATGTCATTACCTGAAGAGCAAGGGGACTTCATTAGCCTAGATACTGAAAATCTCTCAACCCCTGGAACCTCATCAATTAGATTTTATCTAAAGAAGGTCCTGCCACTTTAAACTCATTAATTTCTTTGAAAAAGGTAACTAAAGCAGTGGATAGCGAGTATGTAGTGTATACAGCATGTCTAGACCTGACCAAGGCCTTTGACATTATTCTCCATGCAAGCATTGTTGATAGACTTGTAAATCTGAATATAAATCCTTATCTTGCTCAATGGATAGCTAACTGGTTATCTGACAGAACCCATGTGGTTAGAGTAGCAGGTGCCACTTCTGAAATCAAAACAACTACCAATGGTGTACCACAGGGCACAGTTTGGGCCCTCTCCTATTTATTTATTTTTATTTATTTTACATTTGTTGACCGGGCTAGTCTAGCTGGATATATGTCCCTTTTCAGTAGAGGCCTGGGGAGAAAAGCTCCACACATTTCAAATAAAGTTCACATCTACAGAAGTACATATTTAGAATGCAAATACATTTTCTGTAAAGAAAACAGAAATAATATGAGGTTGCAAATTTATAAAGTACATATAAAAAAAGGCTAGACATATTTGACTAGACTTAGTATAATTAATATGAAGTTACATTTAATTGTTGCTAAAGAATAATAGCTAAGAAAAGAAAGAAAATATTGTATAGATGTAGATAAAAAAGGAAGATGAAGGAGAGTGAAAGGGAGAAACAGTTAAGTAATACATCCAGAAGTAATATGTTACACTTGTTAGAGAATTCAGTAATAAGTAAGACTATGATGGAGAGGAAGCATAAGGGTTGTTAAGATGAAATAGTTTCAGAGATGAGAAGGTAAGGTTGATTCAAGTAATAAGGGGTAAGTTGGTCAGTCAGGTTTAGTAAAGGGGCACATCCAATGTGTTTTCAGGAAGAGCTTAAGTTTATTTTTAAACAGAGTAATAGAGGGAAGTGTGGTAAGTTCAGAGGGAAGTAGGTTCCAGGTTTTTCCAATAGAATTAGAAAAAAGAGAGTCTCCAGCTCTATTGTTTGATTTATTGATATATACAAGAATGTTTTGTGAAGATCTTAGGGACTTCAGGTTATCATGGGGGTGAATAAGGTTAGATAGGATGGGTGTTTCAGCAGGTTGATAAAGTATTTTGTGGACGATTCCTCTTGATTAAATTTCAGCTGCTGCTGTAATTCAAGCCACCCTAGATTCTTTAGATTAATACAGTGGTGTATTCTGTATGGGTTACCTGTGGCAAACTTGGCTACATTATTGTAGGAGTTTTCTAGTTTCTTAAGGTTATTTTTTTGACAGATTGGTAAATATGGGTGAGGCATAAAGAAGGGTGGAGATTAGATGGGTGTGGGCAATAGTTATTCTAGTTGCAGGAGTGAGGAAGGATTTCATCCTATAAAGAGAGCCTATTTTTTTATTAGTAGTTTTCAGAATGTTGTTGATATGGGCATCAAAGTTTAGGTTATTGTCTATGGTGATACCTAGTAGTTTGGTAGTTAGATCTTGGGATATGAGTGTGCCATTATTGGATGATACATTGAAGTCTACTGGGGGAGATTTACTGATAGGTGTAAAACGGAGAAGTTTAGTTTTTTTAGGGTTTAACAGGAGACAGCGTTTTATAAACCATATTTCTACAGAGTTAAATATGTCTTGAGAAACGGAGTGAAGTTCTGATACAGATGTGGCTGAGCATATAAGTGTGGAGTCATCTGCGTATTGTATACATGTAGCTTGGGGAACTACTTGGCGAAGGTCATTGATGAATATAGAAAACAGGAGAGGGCCCAGTATGGACTCTTGAGGAACACCAATATTAACAGGTAGATGGGTAGAAAGAACATTGTTCCAGAGCACAGCTTGATGTCTGTTATTTAAGTAGGAATGGAACCATTTTATAGCTAGTAGGTTGAGAGACAGAGATTTGAGAATGTTTGAGTATAGTGTGATTTACCATATCAAAAGCCTTGGACAGGTCTATGAAAAGTGCAGAGGAGAGCATGTTAAGATTATGTTTTTTGTTGATGGTGTCAATAAAGGAAAGGAGGGCAGTAGTTGTGTTATGGGAAGGTCGGAACCCATGTTGAGAGTTGGAAAGCAGGTTATTATGGAGAAGGTGGTCTAGCAATTGCCTGTGGATACATCTTTCCATAATCTTAGATAAAGGAGAAAGTAGGGCTATGGGACGATAGTTGGAGAGTTCAGTGGAGTCTCCCCCCTTATGAAGGGGAATAATATGAGAGACTTTCCAAAGTTTGGGGATATATCCTTCAGTGATGGTTCTATTGATGAATATGGAGATGGGGTAAGCAATAGATTTGGCTGCTATCTGTAGGTATTCTGAGGGTAGTCGGTCAGCAGAAGGAGTGCATGGTTTCAGTTTTTGAATAAGGGTGAGAATAAATGCTGTGGGGACAGGTTGGAAGAGAAATTGAGGTGGTGGGTTAGAGTCAGAATCAGATGTTACGTTTTGAGGAGAGAGCTGACAGGCAAGAGTTTGAATTGCTTTGGTGAAAAAGGTGTTAAAGGCGTTAGCAGTTTGCTTAGGATTGTCTTTGTCAGTGCGTTGAGGGTTAGGTGTGATAGATTGACCTGGATGTAATAATTGATTAATACTTGACCAGAACTTTTGTGGTTTATTATGGTAGGTCTGCTGAGATTGTAAGCAATAGTTTTTTTATTGGACAATATGGCTTTTTTTGTTTCATTTCTCAGTTGTTTGTAGTTTTGGAGGTCAGCAGGGTTTTTAGTCAAGCGTGATTTATTCCAGTATTTATTTCTGAGATGGATTTTTTGCTTGGTTTCCTTAGTAAGCCACGGAGCAGATTTAGTTCTTATCCTGATAGAGCGGGTCGGAACATGGTGGTTGAGTATGTTTAGGAAATGAGTATTAAAGTAATCAACAGCTTCATCAAGAGAAAGGTGTTTTAAGGGGACCAATTACATGCTTTAAGTTCTCTTAAATAGATCTAAGTTGATTTTTTCTTGGTTCTAATTGCCCTAAATATGGGTTGAATGGGTGGGTTGGTTTTGAGCCTGATAATGTAGGTTAGTGAGTGGTCGCTTATGTTGTCGGGGAGGGTTCCGACTTCATAAGTCTGGGGTTGATTATTAGTAAGTATCCAATCTAAGGTGCTTTATTTCTTATTAGTCTTGTTTATTATAGTAGGGGAGGTAATAGTTTGGGTAAACCCATAGAGATTAATATGGCTAGAGGGGCAGATGTTATTGCAAAAATTCCAATCAATGTTAAAATCGCCTAGGATTATGGTTTCTTTGGGAAGGTTTAGAGATAACCCACAAAGGATGTTTTCGATGGTAGTGATGTTATTACCTGGAGGAACATAGATGCAGATAATATAGATAGATTTGACTGGATTTAGCTGAATCTTGGTAATAAGTATCTCAGCATTTGAGTCTTGAGGAGGTTTCTGGTTAAAGATGGTTATTTGAAAATCAGATTTGAATAGAACAGCTACTCCACCACCTTTCTTGGTTACACGGTCAAGACGTATGATGTTGTAACCAGGTGGTATCATTTCATTGTCTTTTGTTACTGGTTTTAACCAAGTTTCTGTTAGACAAATAATATCAAATGAGTAGAGTTCCAAGAGAGCATGGAGTTGTGTTATTTTATTATTAATGCTACGTGTGTTGAGATGAGCTATTAAGAGTGAGTTTGGAGGTTTTTAAGTGGGTGAATGGCAGAGGGGTTTGGGTTAATGAGTTGAGTGGTGATGGAGGTGTTTGGGCCAGGGTCTGGATGAATATCTCCATCCTTTAGGGAGTGGAGTAGTGTTAGATATCTATTATTAGTATATTTACTTAGAAGAAATGGATATCTTCTGGAATTAAGGAAGGTATATCTAATGTGTGCTGTCCTATGGTATTAAGGTAATAGATAGTTGGGTATGGATGTAATGTTGAAATGGTCAGTGTGAGAGGCTAATGAAGAAGAGGTAGATTGTTTAGTAGAGTATAGCAAGTTTGCATATACTGGGTGCTCATAGGAGGTTAACAGGTAGACTAGAGTTAAAGGAGGTAGAAGTGTGATGGAGGGTTTATTCATAGACATGGTAGATATAAATTATAACTATAGGTGCAGTGGTAAAGTTGGTGTGGTCAGGAAAGGTAAGAGAGAGAGATGGGAGAGATAGGAAGTGGTGGAAAAAAGCTGGAAAATAGAGAAGATTATGTGATGGAAGTGTGACTGTGATAGGTGAAATGGAGAAGGGGTGTGGTTTGATAGGTATAAGGTTAGGCCCTCAGGGGGTGGGTGAGAATTGGGGTAGAGTAGGGCAGCAGAGTGAGTCCGTAGGGCGAACGGAGCGGGTTAGAGCAAGTAAAAGATGAGATCCCAGAGACAATCAGAAAGCTACAGATTGTAGAGGAGCTCTAGGTAATTCCAGGTGAGTGGGGAGTATTAGTACAATAAGTAGTTAACAGGAGATAGTTGAGAGAGGAAAGGGAATATAGCTAACAGAGTGGGTAGTAATAGAAAAGAGGAGAAAAATGAAGAGAAAATAAGAAGTAATGAGGGATATAATACTAGAGAAGAGAAAAGGGATTTTAAGAAGCCAAGTTTAGGGTGCCACCTAGTGGACAACAGCTTGAATTACAGCTAATTGGCTAAGTAGAAATAAAGAAGAAGTAAGTCAATTAATAGAACCAAGGAGAGAAGGGTTAAAAGTAAGGTGAGAGCTGAAACTGGCTGCTGGGAACCTGGCTCAGGAGGGAGACTTAAAACATACACTACTTGTTTTTATGTCATAAAGAACAATTCAGTACACAGTTTTGTTAGGGGGTCAAACATACTTTCTTTTACTCCTTAGTAGGGAGGGACTTAGAGCACAGGACAAAGGATTCTTAGGGCTGCAGATGAGATGGAAGTCTTTAGTGACCAGGCAGGAAGCTTCTCAAGTTCTTAAAGCAGAGAGGGGTTGAGAGTTTCTTTTACTCCTTAGTAGGGAGGGACTTAGAGCACAGGACAAAGGATTCTTAGGGCTGCAGATGAGATGGAAGTCTTTAGTGACCAGGCAGGAAGATTCTCAAGTTCTTAAAGCAGAGAGGAGGTTGACAGATTGCAATGACCTGCTGGGACCAGGGACACACAGCAGCCAGGGCAGGATGTGGGATACTAAAGATGGTGCCACGCAAGGTTTAGCATATTTAGCATATCCTTCTTGGGTTTTCAGGCAGGCACTTCTGGCCTTTGGTTAACTTATTTTGTAAATGACTGTAAATTGGGTGGTGTTATTTGAGCTTCAGCTGACTCACTATTGCTCCAACATGGTGTAAACAATATTAACAATTGGTGCAAGGACAACGGTTTTTGACTTAAATGTAAACAAATGTAGCATACTTCATTTTGGTAAACAAACAGTTTCACTTAATGTATAGGAGAGGCTCTCCGATCAGACACTGTTGTAAGGAATCTGGGTATTCTTCTTGATAATTCCTTATCATTTGACAATTATGTCTCCACAGTAGTCCAGAAAGCCTTTTATCTGGCCCATCTAATTTCCAGTGGCATCTCCACTAGATTCAAAGAAATCTCATTTCCCCTTTACTCATATCTTATCAGACCCATTATTGAGTATAATGCACCTTTTGGCATTTATTTATCTAAACATATCACAGAGCTTGAGAAACCTCAGAATCTCACAACTGAAAAGGTCATTGTCCTCAAAAATCTTAGTTATCAGGAGAAACTAGCTGCCCTTTCTCAGCTCTCGGTGTCTTACAGATTCCTCTGTGGAGATGTATGCCAAGCCTTTCGTACCATGAAAGATCCAACCCTATTTGATCTCCCTTCACAGAACTAATAATACTTTAAATGCACTCTTAAAGAAACTAAACCTTTATCAGCAGCTAAATAAGTCACATTGGTGAGATAGATTCATATCTCAGCATATCTCTCACTTCTAGAACAAATGTCTGCTTCATGTCAAGCAGAGTAGCACCCAGTCACCTTCATGGTAAACCTAGAATATTGGATGGACAGCATCAAATTCTCTCCGGTCTGTCTTGTCTTTTCCTTCTTCAGGGTGGAGGGAAATTTGGAATAGAAATAGGGTGTTTTGCTAGGCTTGAAATGGTCTGCAGACTGATTGCCTAGTACTTACCTATGAACCTGTAGTGAGAGATGTCATGTACTATTCTTCTTTTCGTGTTGAAGCTTACTGCAGTTTATGTTAATATAGCCACCTGGTAGTGTAAACCTTGGCTCAAGATGATTGTCACTCCAGAAGTGACACCCTGACCCCATGTGCAAAATTGGAAAAAGGGTTGAGGATGGATGGATAGTCTGACTGGCGTTCATCAGTGAACCCCCCCCCCTTCCCCAGTATCCTCAGGCTGTGTAATTTATTTAGCATGGCATTACCCCCCACCAGTATCTTCAAGCTGTGTAATTTATTTAATATGGCATTACCTCCCCTTCCCCAGTATCCTCAGGCTGTGTAATTTATGTAGCATGGCATTACCCCACTTTCCCAGTATCCTCAGGCTATGTAATTTATTTAACATTGCATTACCCCCCTTCCCCAGTATCCTCAGGCTGTGTAATTTATTTAGCATGGCATCCCCCCCCCTTCCGCAGTATCCTTAGGCTGTGTAATTTATGTAGCATGGCATTACCCCCCTTCCCCAGTATCCTCAGGCTGTGTAATTTATTTAGCATGGCATTACCCCCCTTCCCCAGTATCCTCAGGCTGTGTAATTTATTTAGCATGGCATTACCCCCCCTCCCCAGTATCCTCAAGCTGTGTAATTTATTTAATATGGTATTACCCCCCCCTTCCCTAGTATCCTCAGGCTATGTAATTTATTTACCATGGCATTACCCCCCTTCCCCAGTATCCTCAGGCTGTGTAATTTATTTAACATGGCATTACCCCCCCTTCCCCAGTATCCTCAGGGTGTGTAATTTATTTAACATGGCATTACCCCCCTTCCCCAGTATCCTCAGGCTGTGTAATTAATTACCATGGCATTACCCCCCTTCCCCAGTATCCTCAGGCTGTGTAATTTATTTAACATGGCATTACCCCCCTTCCCCAGTATCCTCATGGTGTGTAATTTATTTAACATGGCATTACCCCCCTTCCCCAGTATCCTCAGGGTGTGTAATTTATTTAGCATGGCATTACCCCCCCCCTTCCCCAGTATCCTCAGGCTGTGTAATTTATTTACCATGGCATTACCCCCCTTCCCCAGTATCCTCAGGCTGTGTAATTTATTTAACATGGCATTACCCCCCTTCCCCAGTATCCTCATGGTGTGTAATTTATTTAACATGGCATTACCCCCCTTCCCGTGTATCCTCAGGGTGTGTAATTTATTTAACATGGCATTACCCCCCTTCCCCAGTATCCTCAGGCTGTGTAATTTATTTAACATGGCATTACCCCCCTTCCCCAGTATCCTCATGGTGTGTAATTTATTTAACATGGCATTACCCCCCTTCCCCAGTATCCTAAGGGTGTGTAATTTATTTAACATGGCATTACCCCCCTTCCCCAGTATCCTCATGGTGTGTAATTTATTTAACATGGCATTACCCCCCTTCCTCAGTATCCTCAGGCTGTGTAATTTATTTATCATGGCATTACCCCCCTTCCCCGTATCCTCAGGCTGTACAATTTATTTAGCATGATATCACCCGCCCCCCCCTTCCCCAGTATCCTCGGGCTGTACACTTTATTTAGCATGGCATTACCCCCCCTTCCCCGGTATCCTCAGGCTGTGTAATTTATTTAGCATGGATTACCCCCCTTCCCCAGTATCCTCGCTGTGTAATTTATTTAGCATGGCATTACCCCCCTTCCCCAGTATTCTCAGGCTGTGTAATTTATTTAACATGGTATTACCCCCCTTCCCCAGTATCCACAGGGTGTGTAATTTATTTAACATGGCATTACCCCCTTTCCCCAGTATCCTCAGGCTGTGTAATTTATTTAACATGGCATTACCCCTCCTTCCACTGTATCCTCATGCTGTGTATTTTATTTAACATGGAATTACCCCCCCCCCTTCCACTGTATCCTTAGCATGGCATTACCCCCCCTTCCCCAGTATTCTCAGGCTGTGTAATTTATTTAACATGGTATTACCCCCCTTCCCCAGTATCCACAGGGTGTGTAATTTATTTAACATGGCATTACCCCCTTTCCCCAGTATCCTCAGGCTGTGTAATTTATTTAACATGGCATTACCCCTCCTTCCACTGTATCCTCATGCTGTGTATTTTATTTAACATGGAATTACCCCCCCCCCCTTCCACTGTATCCTCAGGCTGTTTAATTTATTTAACATGGCATTACCCCCCCTTCCCCAGTATCATCAGGCTGTGTAATTTGTTTAACATTGCATTACCCCCCTTCCCCAGTATCCTCAAGCTGTGTAATTTATTTAACATGGCATTACCCCTCCTTCCCCAATATCCTCAGGCTGTGTAATTTATATAACATGGCATTACCCCCCTTCCCCAGTATCCTCGCTGTGTAATTTATTTAACATGGCATTACCTCCCCCCCTTCCCCAGTATCCTCAGGCTGTGTAATTTATTTATCATGGCATTACCCCCCTTCCCCAGTATCCTCTTGCTGTGTAATTTATTTAACATGGCATTACCCCCCTTTCCCAGTATCCTCATGGTGTGTAATTTATTTAACATGGCATTACCCCCCTTTCCTAGTATCCACAGGGTGTGTAATTTATTTAGCATTGCATTACCCCCCTTCCACAGTATCCTCAGGCTGTGTAATTTATTTAACATGGCATTACCCCCCCCCCTTCCCCAGTATCCTCAGGCTGTGTAATTTATTTATCATGGCATTACCCCCCTTCCACAGTATCCTCAGGCTGTGTAATTTATTTAACATGGCATTACACCCCCTTCCCCAGTCTCCTCAGGCTGTGTAATTTATTTAGCATGGCATTACCCTCCTTCCCCGGTATCCTCAGGCTGTGTAATTTATTTAACATGGCATTACCCCCCTTCCCCTGCATCCTCAGGCTGTGTAATTTATTTAACATGGCATTACCCCCCTTCCCCAGTATCCTCAGGCTAATTTATTTAACTTGGCATCCCCCCCACTTCCCCGGTATCCTCAGGCTGTGTAACTTATTTAACATGGCATTACTCTCAACTCACAGCTACATCCATGGATAAAATCTGTCCAGGAAATTCAAGGTATTTTTCACAAGAGCGTTACACCATTAAAGCTGTACTATGAATTTTTTTTTTTCTTATAACGGTGAGTACTGTACTGGCTGTATTGGGTTTGCATAATGACTTTGCTTGCTGGGTTTTCATTCCCCTGTTATGATCTCACAAAGAGATGGACATGCTAGATATTTGAGATGAAATTGCCACAATGTATTGCAAAAATCATGAATCTAGTCTTGTTCGCAATCAAGAAATGTTTTTTTTTGGGGGGGGGGGGTGTTGTTATACTTCTGAATTCTCACTCGCAATCAGATCTTCCAAAATAATGAAAACACTAGGTCACACATACAGTAATTTGTTTTCATTCTTTTCAAAGTAATATTTTTGTACAAAAGGCCTCCTAGTTAGTATTATGGCATGTTACTGAAACCTGCCTTTGTTCAGTCGACATGCACCTCTGTGCTTAGTATCTAGTTTTGTTTGACTCACTCTTCAAGTCTGATGAGCAAAACAGGTCCATATGAAAAGGCAGATGCTGTTTGAAGTCTGATGACTTTATAGTATTGTAACAAATTTTATAGCTTAAGTACACAGTATCAGTTGCTGCAGGTGCTAAATACATTTAGCTGCACATCGACATGGAGGACATGCTTCATTTCTATTTCTTAGTTTGCTTTGTAGGGCCACATGGCACTGGCCTTCTAATTAGTATGCGGGGGGGGGGGGTATTTTGGCTCTAAAGTCATGGCATTCAAGCAGTGTGGTCTAAAAGCCTTTGTCAACTCAAGTGCAGGACAAAGGAGGTAGTTTTCTTGTCATAGTTCTTGGAATGATGCAAGTAAGAAAGGAAATGCAAATAATCACTGCTTCCTTGCTAGGTGCACTGCTGGTTACCAGCTAAAATTGATAACTTATAATAACTAAAATTGGTGACTTATAATTATACTGCCATGACACCAGGCTGAAATATCGTCCTTTTTCTTCTTCTGGTCATCCTTTGCTATTTCATTTCCTCTTTTAAATTGCTTCTCTTTTGTCCAACTCTTCGTCTTCCTATCAGCCTTCTCATATTCTGTAGTGTTCACTGTTCCTGTCATCTCTTTTTAATAATGACTCATCTCCAAGGCCTAATCATACCACTGTTCTGTAAACAAGCAAGCTGTCAAAAAGTATAAAACTTGTAGGAACACAATGTTAACCAGCTATTTACAGAAAACTGTAAGTACTTATAAGTACATATTGCACTGCTTCTTCAGCCACCTTATTTATATTATGTAAATATTGCATTGTTGTCTTTTCTGTCACCTTATTTATATTATGTAAATATTGCACTGTTGTCTTTTCTGTCACCTTATTTATATTATGTAAATATTGCACTGTCCATTCTGTCATTACACTTGTATTACAAATTGTTTATTACTGTACATGTACTGCTATTAGAGATTTTTTCCCTGGGCCTCCACTGAAAATGGGTTTTATGTCTAGTCAGATTTTCCCATTAAGCAGATGTCAAATGTATTAAAACAATGTAAAATAACCTACTACACAGAAACATGCTGGCATTCCACAAAGTTAATTGATTCATATAGCACTGAGAGTACATAATATGCAATTTCTTTGCTGTTTGGTCAAAAAAAAGGATACAGCTTTGAGTGAGTGAGTGAGTGAGTGAGTGAGTGAGTGAGTGAGTGAGTGAGTGAGTGAGTGAGTGAGTGAGTGGGTGAGTGGGTGGGTGGGTGAGTGGGTGAGTGGGTGAGTGAGTGAGTGAGTGACTTCTAGAATCAGTGTAATTGAACTTTACCACATGATTGTTGATATCTGTACAGTGAATATGATCAGATGGAATTTTCAGCAAATCCTGTAACAGTTTGTAGTGTGCGGGAGTTCAGTGATCTCACTTTTCACAGCAGAAAACCTTTTAAACGTTGCACCTCATCCTCATAAAAAGTTTATTTCATTTATTCATTCCTTCAGTTGTAGTATTTTTTCAGCATATTCTTATTTTTTTAATTTTGTGAAAAAACAGCATTAAAAATATAATAGTATACATTGTCCCCTTGTGATTAGTTGGAGTTGGATGCAGTAATTCCAGACTTGTGAATCACACAACCACATCATGGAAATTGCTGTTCCTCAAGATACAGTGATTCATTGTTAGAACTTAGTAGCAATCAATGTTTTGATGTTTTGGTGTGGGTAAAGAAAGGCTTATCCATGATGTAGAGACAGATGTCATTCCATACCTTCTGTGCAGGTAAGTAGAAGGAAGCTTAACTAGGCTTAAAGTGAGGATAGGTAGCTAGACAACCTGACATTGAGAAACAGAAGTATTATAGAGAAGAATGAAAGTAGGGGTGAAGAGAGACAACAACCACAAATTATCTTTCAAGACAAAAATGTCAAAAAGGCCAGTGTGTTCCAAAAGAGTACAACTAAGGGATGGGATAGAGCTTGCTTCTATGGATTCTAGAAAGGTGTGATAAGAAAAGAAATAAACTTTATTACAGGAATGTGTCAGGACGGACCCGCGGTGGTGGTGCTGCGGTAGCGTTGTCACCTCACAGTAAGATGCTGTCCGGTTCGATTCTCAGCTAGAGCGTCTTCTGTGTGGAGACATGCGTGAATGGGCGTACCTTCGTTGAAGGTTGTGCATCAGGCCTGGCAAGCCGGTATGTAAAAATCAACTGCCAGTCATTAGTGGACCGGAGTTCCGCTGTGGCGACCCCTAACCGGGAAAAGCCGAAAGACACAAACAAACAGGAATGTGTCGGGACAATAGTAGCTCTAATCCCAGCACTGCTTAATAGAGATGTTAAAACTATAAATAACAAAAAGTTCTACAGCTGTTCACCAGGGCATATCAGATGCCCAGTCCAAATGAAGATGGACAATCTGAATCCATTCATTGCCTTGCCCTTGCCAATGTGAATATTAGATAGTAGACACTGTTCTGACTCTGCAATTAATGTAGTTTGCATTGTAAATCTGCCATCTAAATCTGTGATGGTGTAAGACCTTAAGGACCTCTAAGATTCTCTGCCCTAGCTGTATATAAGTATATTAACCAGTGGTTATCCCTGGGGGGGAAAAGGCTTTACCTACTGCTTTATTGATACAGTGACATACTAGTAACCCCTGCATTGATCACAGACTGACATACAGATACATTAATACAGCACATAGCACACCCTACATTAATAGACTGACATACAGCTACATTAATATAGCATGTTTCAATACCTGCTGCATTGATAGCAGACTGACATATAGGTATATTAATGTAGCAGGTATCAGTACCCCTACATTGCAAATAACTACATTAATATAGCTTGTCTCGATATCCACTGCATTGATAACAGACTGCCGTACATATAGATATATTAATGTAGCACATATCAGTACCCCTACATGGCTAATAAGTACATTAATATAGCATGTATTGATACCTGATGCATTGATAACAGATTGGCATAGGGGTACATTAATATAGCATGTATCGATACCCCTTACATTGCTAATAGTCTGACATACAGGTACATGAATATAGCATGTATTGTTACCCACTGCATTGATAACAGACTGACATACAGGTATATCAGTGTAGCACATATCAGTACCCCCCCCCCATTGCTAACAAACTGACATACAGGTACATTAATGTAGCACATATCAGTACCCCCTGCATTGCTAACAGATTGATATAGAGGTACATTAATATAGCAAAATAAAAAAAAAAATGCCTAGCACAAACAATGAGAAAGTAATGAATATTTATATTTATTAGCAAGACATACCGGTTTTGGCTAAACGCTTTCCTCCATGTACTTAAAGGAATTGTGATGAGACAGCTTTTTTAAAAATATAGTACACCAATCACAGCATTCACCTTATGAATTATTCAACAAAATGTATCCTTAGAGATTTGCACTTTTCAACAGATGTGTACACTACACAAGGTTGGCATAATGTAACGGTTGTGGAAAAATGGAAAAACATGCACTTGATAATCTTCATCATAATAGGAATTTAGTTATCATTCTAGCGGACAAGGTGGGGTTCAATAGTTGTTCTTGATCGATCAATGTATTTGGCTGAAGCAGATAAACAACTTTCTGATGGTAGGTTTTACACCCATATGGTCGTTGATCCTACTTATAGGTTTAAACATGAAATTGATAATTTCTTACAATTAGCCTTAAGGGAAGGCATAATTAATAAACAAACCTTATGCCATGTAACTGTTTCAGATCCTTCACCGCAGCATTTATACTTGCTTCCTAAAATACACAAAAACTCACAGGTACCACCGGGTAGACAAGTAGTTTCCGGCCATGATTCTTTGACTGAACCACTGCCCGCTTTCTTAACTGTCTAGTTAACGCCCCTACTCAATGGAGTTAGAGCCAGAATTCAAGATACTACTCAATTTTTTAATATTATTTTGGATTCCCAATTAGAACCAGGATGGATCATGTGCACGTTAGATGTTAAATCATTATATACGAACATACCCCATTGGGCAGGTCTGACTGCCTTACAGTGTTGGTTAGATAAAATTTCTCTGTATAGTCCTGGCTTCAATACTTTTTTTGGTATGTTTAGTGGAGCATGTGTTACTCAAAAATTTATTTTATTTTGATGATAAATGTTATTTACAGCTAAAAGGTACCGCGATGGGTGCATCTTTTGCACCCATCTGTGCTGATTTATTTATGGGCTATTTGGAACAACAGATTGTCTATGACCCTGATCATAACATATGTAGATGAAATTGACATTTGGAGAAGATATCTTGATGCTTGTTGGCTCATTTGGAGAGCTGACCTAGGATATCTCCAAGAATTTGTTAATTATCTTAATGACAACAAGTGGGGTATAGAATTCACAGTTCATTATGATATTAATTGCATGTTTTTTTGGATGTCCAAATTACCCATTTAAATGATGGTACTTTATCCAGTGATGTTTATAGGATACTATTCAGCTCTAACAGGATCTTACAACTAGATTCTGTAACAGAGGTTACAATCGAGATCAAGTCATTCAGGCCAGTGCATTAGCACATGCCCAGGATAGGAACAATTTATGTACATTATCAACAACACAACAGAGACAACAATGATGCCATTAGATTTATTACAACTTATGCTTGTATTACATATAGATTTATCAGTTTGATTGATAAGCATTGGAATATTCTAATGGCAGACAAACGTCTCTCGAGTATATTGGGGGATAAGTGTCAATTTTCATTTGGGTGAGGAATAACACTAGAGTTTTTTTTTGTTTTTTTTTGAGTCATTATAAACACAATTCTTGATCTGTTGCACCACAACAAGGGCTATTAGAATGTGGGGCCTTATCTGGATGCTTCCCTTGTGGCCATTGCACTTTTTGCAGGCATGTTAATAAAACTAAGGAATGCCCAATGTTGGATATATATATATATATATATATATATATATATATATATATATATATATATTTATATATATTGGTCTACCTGACAACGCCACATGACCGACGGATGAAAACCCCGACGCTGAGAACACCGACATGTGAAAAGGCTGTGTAAGTATGCGAGTAAGGTAAGTGTGCGATATTGACAGACTCTATGGATAGGGGTGGATTAAGTGAGTTAGGGTTAGGGCGCGGGTTAGGTGAGTGTGCAATAGTGACAGTCTTTAGGGTTAGGGGCTGGTTAAGTGAGTTAGGGTTAGGGCGCGGGTTAGGTGAGTGTGCGATAGTGACAGTCTTTAGGGTTAGGGGCGGGTTAAGTGAGTTAAGGTTAGGGCGCGGGTTAGGTGAATGTGCGATAGTGACAGTCTTTAGGGTTAGGGGCGGGTTAAGTGAGTTAGGGTTAGGGCACGGGTTAGGTTAGTGTGTGATAGTGACAGTCTTTAGGGTTAGGGGCGGGTTAAGTGAGTTAGGGTTAGGGCGTGGGTTAGGTGAGTGTGCGATAGTGACGGACCTTAGGGTTAGGGTTTGGGTTAAGGTTATGAATAGTTGTTGTGCGTGTAAGGTTTAGTGTGGGTTTGTAAGGATTTTGGTGTGCTTGTGTTGTGTGTGTGCTTTTTGGGCAGGGAATTTGTTTTGTTTGTTGATTGTCGGGATTGTGGTGTGTCGGGCATGTGAGGTTCCGTGTTTGTGAACTTTCGGTTATGTGGTGTCTGTGATTTCGTTGTCGGTGTTGTAGTGCATCGGTGTTGTCAGGTAGACCCATATATATATATATATATATATATATATATATATATATATATATATATATACATACATACATACATACATACACACACATCTGTGAAAGCATGTTTCAAGTTATCAGAATGAAGGACTCAGTGCTGTTGAAACTTAGCTGTTCCCATGTCTGATGGTTATAAATGCACATAGGTGGTATATACTGGTTGCAGTAGCCACTTTATACCCTTTATTATGAAAATAAACTGTTTCATAGCAATCTGTTGTAATCTGTAATGTCAAGGTTGATGCATATATGGAGGACAGTTTAAGTACAGGCAGATATTCATATAGTAAACCCTCTTGGGACATGGATAAAAAAGTTGTTGAAAAGTCGGTATTTATTGTAGTGAGTTTAGCAATAATAACAAAAACTGCTGCTAGGCAAAAGGAATTGCAGCAGCCTTTGTTTTAGATCAAAGTAATATCCTTCTGAAAAAACAATAAGACCCTTCTGCTGTACACACATCATAAGTTAGACAAAACACAGTATGTGCGTGGATGGGAGATAATTCACTGTAAAATGGCTGAATTATTCAGAGAATAAATAGCAACCTATGGAAATGAAATGAAACATCATGCACACACAGCAATGACCTGCATGTTTACACTGTTATAGTTAAGCTATCAGCTTTACAGAGTAACAGAAACACTGTTGCAGGTCATTGCATTTAGACTACATGGTTGTAATTGCTAAATTTTAGTTCTATAGATATAATGTAACACAGGGGTGGCCACAGTGGTGCAGCAGTTAGCGGTGCCGCCTCACAGCAAGAGGTTCTCCGGTTCGATTCTCGGCTGGGGTGCCTTCTGTGCGGAGTCTGCATGGCCTCCCTGTGGTCGCGTGGGTTTCCTCCGGGTGCTCTGGTTTCCTCCCACATCCCGAAGACATGCTGTAGGTGGACTGGACACTCTAAATTGGCCCTAGGTGTGAGTGTGTGCCATCTATGGAAGGTTGGGCATCGGGCTGGCAACTCGACACTGTAAAACTCCACTGCCAATCATGAGCGGACAGGTGATCTGCTGTGGCGACCCCTAACCGGGAAAAAGCTGAAAGAAGAAGATATAATGTAACACAGACTCTCTTGTGAGTCAGTATTGTTAGCCAGAGTTACATTTATCTGTTTAAGCGATAAAGTCTAACACAGTCTCTCCTTTGTGTCCTGCCTGACGATATTTAAGCTAAATATTTGTCATTGCTACATTTTAGCTGTATAGTGTGAATACAGAATAAAAGTTTGTAATACATTAATTAATATCAACAAAGCAGGATGTTCTTCCTATCTTTTAAATAATACTGTAGAATTTGGTAACTGCTGTACTTTATAAACTGCAGACTTCTATTTACTTCTTACCTGAAGTAATCCCTTATGGTCATTCTGTTTACCTGGCTAGCAGTGGATGTAATAACTTAACTGTGAACTGCTAGGCCATTAGCACCTTTCATGTGAAGTGAGGTGGATGAATGTCATATGCTGTCTTTACATAAGAAATCACAGATCCATGGCAAGAGCCACATAAGACAATTTACATTCTTGATGGTGGATATCATTATTCCATTTGCCTCTTACGGTTATTATCTTTCCAGATGTTAAAGTGTGACATGTGTAATTGCAGCATTTAAATGGGCTTTTTCCAGCATCAGGAAATTGATTTTACTTGCCAAAAGAGTGATAAACCTGTTTTGTCTGTCCTGAGAGCTCCCATCTTTTAAGTGGTTTGCTTACAGATGGAAGCTGCTATGAGGTGCATTCTTTATCTGCGACGTTCAGCTTTGTTATGTTCTGTACTACTTTTCTGTACTACTTTTTTTTTCAGTCTTTCTTTTTTCCCATCTGCATTCCTTTGGCATTTTCCCACTAGGAATACATAGGATTGGACTTGCATAAAACAATAATAAGGAATGGGGTTAATATCCTTAATGTGTCAGACTCTGCTTGCATCTCTGCATTTTAAAGGACAATATCAAAAGTGAAGAGTGAACTAAAAAAGGAAGTGTAATCATTTCAGAACACAAAGACGTATTCACACGTGTTTTTGAGTAGCAATGACTTGCTGAAGGCCATGCACTGACATCATTACTGGGTCACTGGAATGGACATCACCAAGTGCTGTATGCAGTCTGGCAAATTGTCCTGCTGGACACATTTTAAAAGAAAATTTTTTTTTCAAAGCTCAGAAAGTGTCTACAGTCTGACCTGGGCTCTTGATGCTTTATTTATTGACACTTGATTACCAGGAAAGTCAGACTGGGTAGGTGCCCAGATGTGCAAAAGTACAATTTCAAAAGTTCATAGTAACGAACTATGAGTTGCCGAAATCACAAATGGTAGTATGCCAATGTGCATTCGATCATGTGGATTTGGCATTCTGAGTGGAGATGACACTACAGTGGGGATTGGAACATGTACCCCTTCCCTCACTGTAGCGCAGTCTCATAGTATATTATATTAAATTAGCAGGGGGTGTGGGGGGTGCAGGGGGGGGGCTTGTCCTGTTTTGTGAATGTGTGGAGAGGGTTGGTCAGAATGTTAATGAGGAGGTGACCAAGGACAGAGCCTTGTGATTCACCAGTGGTGACTAGGAGGTATGGAGAGAGGGTGTAGTGCCATTTTACTGATTGATACCTATCTATTATGGTACCTTTTTTGATTTACTGAGACTTGCACTGCTGGATTATATATTTATTTTATTTATATATATAAAAGTTTAGGGTGTGCAGTGCAGCCTCACCCCCCTGCAAAAAATGTTTTTTATTTTTATTTATTTTATTTGCAGTTGGTTTACCAGGATAGTCCATTGGGCCAAAATGAACCCGTTTTCAATGGAGTCCTGGGGAGAAAAGCTCCAAAACAAAATAGGTTACAGTAGGTTATTCATAATAGTTATACAAATTATACTATTATACAAAAATTAAAGATACAAGAAAAACAATTTCAAGTAATACATCAAAACTAGAGTTAATACAGACTAGTGATAAAATTAATGGATAATACAGACTAAAAGGTATATTGCACGAAAGTACTGAGAAATAACATATTAGGAAGCATTGCACGAAAATACTGAGAAATAATAACATATTTGGAAGCATTTTACGAAAATACTGAGAAATAATAACATGTTAGGAAGCAAACACTTAAGAGGTGTGGCCTAGTGCATTCTTTCCAAATATCATAGGAATAATAATATGTATGAGTTAGGGGTAAATAATAAAAAAGTGCAGGAGGAAACAGGGAAAAGAAGGAAGATGGAAATTGCAAGTGTTAGTTATGTGGGATGGGAGCAAGAGCATTCCCACTGGGATACTAGATGTGAATGAAGAGATCTTTTAAAAATAAAATGGTTGGGAGTGGTGCAAATGGATGATGGTAGGGAGTTCCAAAGGCGTGCAAGGCCATAAGACAGAAGATTTTTGCCTGGGGGACGAGTCGGTTTATGTACTTCTAATAGATTTTGATTATTGGACCTTAATACTCTATCAGGAAGGTGCATTTTAAAGGCTGATGAAAGGGAGGGACAGAGGGAGGGGTTGAAAATGAGCTTGTGTGCAAGAGTTAGTTGAGTGTATGTGAGATAACTTGGTAGCTCTAGCCATTTTAGTTTTTGGAGAGAGGAACAGTGGTGGGTGGAGGACTTGTGGTTGGTAGCAAACTTGGCGATTTTGTTGTAGCAAGAGGAAAGTTGTGTTTTCAGAGAGGACTGTAGATTAGTTAGGAGTGGAGCTCCGTAGAGAAGGGAGGGGATAAGAAATGAGGTAGAGAGAGTGATTTTGGTAGCAGGTGTGAGGTAATGATTTTGTCGGTAGAGCATACCTAGTTTTTGATGGTTTTTTTTGATATTTAGCTGTAGGTGAGAGTTGAATTTGAGCTGGCTATCGATTTGGACCCCAAGTAGCTTGGTCTCTGACACCAGTTCCAGAGGTGAGTTATTTTGACTAGTGATAGAGAAGGTGTTTTTATCGAAAAAGGTTGCTTTGGAGGGGGTAAATAACATTAATTTGGTTTTAGAGGCATTGGGTGCTAGGTGATTTCTTTTCATCAATTGCTCAGTGGTTGTAAAAGCATCTTGAGTCATTAGGAGTGAGAGGATAGAAGTGGCAGAGCATATAATAGTAGAATCATCTGCGTATTGGATGATGTCTGAGAATGGGATAGAGTTGCGGAAATCATTTAGAGAAGGGAACCCAGTATGGAGCCCTGGGGTACTCCAGTAGGGGTATTTAGAAATGAGGAGGTGGCCTTTTTCCATTTTACTGCTTGATATCTGTTAGATAAGTAGCTGGAGAACCAGTTCAAAGAGGAGGGAGATAGGTTAAGTTTTGAGAGTTTAGTTAGTAGCAGGCTGTGAGAGATAGTGTCAAAGGCCTTAGAGAGGTCGAGTAGTAGGGTAGAAATAATTTGGCTAGAGTCACTGGCTTTATTTACAGTTTCAAGGAAGGAGAGGAGGGCGGTCATAGTGCAATGATTTGGTCTGAATACGTGTTGTGTGGGAGTAAGTAGGTGATTATCTAAGAGATGTGGAAGAAGTTGTAGTTGAATACACTTTTCTAGGAGTTTAGAGATGGGGGACAGGATAGCGATGGGGTGGAAATTAGTAACATTGTTATTGTTGCCACCTTTATGTAAAGGTATAATAAAGGCCTTTTTCCAGATTTGGGGTACTATACATTCTTGGATAGAGCGGTTGATTAAAATGCTAATGGGGTAGGCGATTGCTTCAGCAGCTTTGCTAAGAAAGTAGAAAGGGATGTTATCAGGAGCATTAGTGCATGGCTTCAATTTCAGAAGGAGTTTCTTTATAGTAGAAGTGGGTATAGGTTTTAATGGGAGAAAAGGAGAGTGTGAAGAGGCGGAATTAGGAGCAGATGAAGATAATGAAGTAGTTAGAGTAGGAGAAGGAGTGGAGGGATGAGAGTTAGTAGATGGGAATGAGGAAGTGGTAGCAGTGTAGGGTAGAGTGTTGATGGGGAGGGTAGGGGAGTATTGGAGATTGTAGTGGAGTTAGAGAAAGATGATGTTAATTTGGAAATAGATTCAATGAAAAAAATAGTTAAATTGGGTAGCCAAATCTAAGTCAGGAGCGTTTGGGTCTGGGGTAGGGGTGTCTTGTTTGCTGGGGTTAAGGAGAGTAGAGATACCTTTCCAGAATTTCTGAGGGTTTGATTTATTGTTGTTTTGGAGTGTGGAGAAGTAATTTTGTCGATCAGAGATTATGAGCTTTTTTATCTTATTTCGAAGTGTTTTATATTCATTATGGACTAGGGGGGATTTGTTTTTCTGGTAGTGTGCCCAGACTTTATCTCTGTGCCGCATAGTTGCTAATGTGTTTTTGGTTAGCCAAGGTTTTAAAGGTGAAAAGTGACTTTTGATGTTCACTCTTCACCTGTATTTTCAGTCTCTTGTTTTTCAGCATTTTGGAGCTCAGCATTACAAGTCTTCACATTTCAAAAGTGAGACATCCGTTATTGTTGACAGTAGCACATACCACTGCATGACTGACTGACTGACCATGGTCCACCTGGATGTCTGTTCTAGGCACCTCTGGTCTGCAAATGCAACATTCTGCACAGCAACATATGTCTTCCAATATATTGTACAGAGTTGTTTCAGTATGAACCAGTATGCATGCCCAGCGGGATATGCAGGTTTAAGTGGTATCATCTGTTTTCGTATATTCACAGTTCCCTCTCCTGGAAGAGAGGGTACAGGGTACAGCAAAACAAGACAAC
This sequence comes from Protopterus annectens, assembly GCF_019279795.1. Classification (NCBI taxonomy): domain Eukaryota; kingdom Metazoa; phylum Chordata; order Ceratodontiformes; family Protopteridae; genus Protopterus; species Protopterus annectens. The sequence continues at coordinate 662,922,021 of NC_056733.1, read as the reverse complement.
ATAGGGCTGATATCAGCAAGGCCCCTGTGGCTGCTGCTGATGGCAGTATGTGTGCATTATGGTCCAATGACACAGTGGCTGTATGCATGTATTATGGTCCAGTGACCAAGTGGCACTGTCTGCAACATTAAAAGGTGAGGGGGTCATGCATATCCACCATTACAGAACCCCCTATAGAAGGAGTGGCTGAGCAGACAGCTTCATCAGAGAATGACATACCTTGTACCAGGGAGTCCCAAACAGGCTCCACCTGTTTGTCCATTCCATACTACATCTGACATATGCACTTTCTCTGAGATGGATGTAGCCACCGTATGAGAAAGTTCCAGGGACATGTAGCTCTATTATGACTCCAGCACTGTCCCTGATGTGGGTGCAGCACTCAGAATCAGCTGGCAGATATGGAGGTTACTTTTCCAGGTGTAGGTGGTTACTACTCTCTGCAGTATGCAGGTAGTGAGTTTGCTTCATGGCATGTGGGAAGACACACATCAACTACACAGTGACTTGGAGTTTAGGAACAGGGGAACAACAGTGCTGCTGAGGTTGCTGATGCAAATGTTGCCTCCATAGGTGCATTCCCAGTAAGACACATTGTAACTACCAGACAGTCTGCTTTCCTAGGCTTTGCAGTCCGTGGGCGTGGAAGAAGCTGGATGTGAATGGAAGAAGCTGGCTGTGAAGTGATCAGGCTCAGGCCATCTCACATTAAATTACACAGATATTTGGTGAGATGACATGGATTTTAGTTGCAGGCAAATGGCCTACCACCCCGGTCATTGGTATCATTTAGGTTGTGGGCAGCATCCTTATCAAGGCTCAAGACATGGTGTCCTGCATGGTCCAGTATTTTTTCCCCGTGAATGCTATAATACAACAGATCTGTCTCCCAACACCATATGCTAGCACAGCAGACACAGGCAATAGTCACATTATGGCAGTCCAGTACCACTGGAAGATGTGTACCCTAAATCCTCACTACCTGCACAGTACATGACCAACATGTTCACCTCCTGTGCACCTATCTTAAATTTTATTGTTGCTGTCATGTCGCCGTATTCCTCCCACCTGTGCAAATTTGATAATTGTGTCTTGCCCAACCTCAACTATGTGGATACAGTGGTGATTGATGCATATTGCAACCAATCCATGCACTGCCCCGTATATCTAGGTCTGATACTATGTGTATCATTTTATTCAGTGCTATCTGTGTTATAGTCCATTGTTGTAGACCAGGCACCACCTCTTTGCCACTGCTGAAATATGTTGCACCCATCTCTGTCACAGCTAAAGCTCTGTTACTGCATGTTCCTCCCTGACTGTCAACCCTGCTCTTCTGGTGCTGTGGCTGCACTTTGTATGGCAAGTCCTGCAATGTTTTCTTACCTGCTGCACGATTTTTTTTTTATTACCACATTGTAGAGCATGGCACACACAACAGGTATCTTGCTGCATATGTCCACAGTATATTGCAGTGCCACTCTATAGATGTCTTACCATTGGAAGTGTCAATTCATTATTTCAAATACCCATTTTACTATGTTTCAGGTATCAGTCTGGGCTGTATTATAGTATATATTCATCCATGGTCTGAAGGTTGCATACTGGCATCACCAGTCAAGGATCTAAGTCATATCCAGTGTCAGCTGTAACACATTATTATATGTGGCCTGATTCAAATGCATGGTACCTGTGTGTAGTCCTAAATCTCTGACTTATGTGCAGCTGCCAAGCAGGAGACCCTATGGGAAGTTCCATTGCAGGAACCACTGGTGTATAGGTCAGATGTGTGAGATAAATGTGAATCCTGTACTTTGCCTGAGTGGTGCACAGGCACATTATAAATAATACTGTGGGCATTACAGACCACCTGGCAGTCCTGGAATGGAAGCCCTTCCTGAAGATGTACATCTGTGTCCATTTGGGGCTTTGATAGGGTGCAGTCTCTGGTAAGGAAAGTGGGCTGTCTCAAAGAAGGCCCGCACAACATTGGTTCTCTCATCTGGTGTTTTGATAAAGCAGATATTCTATTCCACATGTTGTATTGTAATGTTGAGGAACTTATTTAGTATTCACAAGGCTGACACCTATGATATCCCTAATGTCCCTCTGTAGGTCACTGGAAGGTCCCCATAGCTAAGATTTTTAATGTTACACATACCTTTGTATCCACAGGAATGGATATATTTCACATTCCATTTGAGTCAACTTGTGGGTAACATAGTTTAACTAGATCCCTTATAGTTTCCCAGTCCATTTGGAAGTTGCCCTGTATCTGTTATCCTGTCAGGTGATGATAAGCCAAATGCTGCTTGTACCTCCCCCATTGATGCTGATGGGTCGTCGACAATGGCTACCAACACATGTTGCTGTACTGCTGCAATTGCTTTTCCTGTCATAACCAACAAATCTCGATGTTCGGAATGGGTTTTTTCCCTTTTTTTAAATAGGTCCACGGTTTTTGGGTTCCTTCATTTGTGTATTCTATGTGGCTCATTTGTATGGGGTTCCTCATTTACAAATCAATATGCACTCATTTGGTTCTACAAAATCTTGGACATAGTATAGTTCACAAACTAGTGATTGCTTTAGAACTCCTTAATTTCTAGTCTGTTACCCAGGCTAAAGCTTTTTCATATGTTTTTTTTTTTTTAATGGCCTGCCAGGCTGTTTTTTGTAATGTTTGGATACCTATCATTTATGTAGAGTTTGGAGTGACACACATATAGTAGGATAACTAAAACTGACCAAGTCAGACTCCAGTTGTATTGCATTATAAGATTAACAAAATAGTTTAGTTTCATATTTAATAATATACAGGGTAGAAATAGACACAAATGTATAGTTGAACTCAGCACATTCTTTACTGATACACATCTAATTTAAAAACAGGCTTAATAATAAGATTATTTAAAGAATTCATTGGTATTTTTCCTGAAATGCCAGGTTTATATATATATATATATATATATATATATATATATATATATATATATATATATATAGATATATATATTTATATCTTCTTCTTTCGGCTGCTCCCGTTAGGGGTCGCCACAGCAGATCAACTGTTTCCATTTCTTCCTGTCCTCTGCATCTTGCTCTGTCACACCAACCACCTGCATGTCCTCTCTCACCACATCCATAAATCTTATCTTAGGCCTTCTTCTTTTCCTGTTACCTGGCAGCTTCATCCTTAGCATCTTTTTCCCAATATACTCTGCATCCCTCTTCAGCACATGTCCAAACCAACGTAATCTTGCCCCTCTGGCTTTGTCTCCAGACCTTCCAACCTGGGCTGACCCTCTAATATACTTATTCCTAATCCTGTCCATCCTCGTCATACCCAGTGCAAATCTTAACATCTTCAACTCTGCCACGTCAAGCTCTGACTCCTGCCTTTTTGTCAATGCCACTGTCTCCAACCCATATAACATAGCTGGTCTCACTACCCTTTTGTAGACCTTCACTTTTACTCTTACTGGTACTCGTCTGTCAAAAATCACTCCTGACACTCTTCTCCACCCACTCCATCCTGCCTGTACTCTCTTCTTCACCTCTCTTCCACACTCACCATTACTCTGAACTGTTGATCCCAAGTACTCATCCACCTTCGCCACCTCTACTCCCTGCATCCTCACCATTCCTCTATCCTCTCATTCACACGCATATATTCTGTCTTAGTCCTGCTGACCTTCATTCCTCTTCTCTACAAAGCATATCTCCACCTCTCCAAGGTCTCCTCCACCTGTTCTCTACTCTCACTACAGATCACAATGTCATCTGCAAACATCATAGTCCACGGGGACTCCTGTCTGATCTTGTCTGTCAACCTGTCCATCACCATTGCAAATAAGAAAGGGCTCAGAGCTGATCCTTGATGTAATCCCACCTCCACCTTAAATGCATCCGTCCCTCCCACCGCAGACCTCACCGCTGTCACACTACCCTCGTACATATCCTGTACCACTCTTACATACTTCTCTGACACTCCCGACTTCCTCATACAATACCACAACTCCTCTCTAGGCACCCTGTCATATGCTTTCTCTAAATCCACAAAGACAAAATGCAACTCCTTCTTACCTTATCTGTACTTCTCCATCAACACTCTCAGAGCAAACATCGCATCTGTAGTGCTCTTTCCTGGCATGAAACCATACTGCTGATCACTAATCATCACCTCCCTTCTTAACCTAGCTTCCACTACTCTTTCCCATAACTTCATGCTGTGACTGATCAGTTTGTAAGGTAAACACCTTAACCATTAGGCCAACCTCCCAGTTTAATCCCTCTGTAGTTACTACAGCTCTGCACATCACCCTTATTCTAAGAAATCGGTACCAAAACACTTTTTCTTCATTCCCCAGGCATCCTCTCACTTTCCAATATTTCATTAAACAATCTAGTTAAAAACTCCACTGCCATTTCACCTAAACACCTCCATGCTTCCACAGGTATGTCATCTGGACCAACATAAATAAATAAATATATATATATATATATATATATATATATATATATATATATATATATATATATATATATATCTTTATTTATTTTTTAACCAGGTCTACTTTCATTGAACAAAAGTATATTGCATCAGATATGACTTACCCGAGGTGAAATCTCCAAATCCTCAATTAGCCAAAACCAAGGACTGCTGGAATCCTTTGCCTGTGAAAGGAATCACTTGGCCACCATGGAAAAAACCTAAACAGACAAAATCAAACCCACCAAAGTTGGGGGCTTCGCACCTCCCCCTAATAAAATATGCCATCTCCGAGATCGCACTACACTGACGAGAGGGCAGAGTTCACCATGGTGGCCAAGTGGTTTCTTTCACAAGGAAAGGATTTCAGCAGTCTGTGGCGTCAGTTAATTGAAGATTCAGAGATTTCAACTCAGGTAAGTCGCATTCGATGTAACGTACTTTCGTTCAATGAAAGTAGACCCAGTTTAAACACCTTTATTGGATTATTACTTGTGACATAGGCAAATTTACATTTATATAAAACTAATCAAACTGTATTAACTTATTTTACAAACATTATACTTCACATGTATTGCTATACATCATGTAACCTAAGGAACATTACATAAGTTATTCAATTCTTGCCCTTTTGTAAACAAGAAACATCTTTATTAAACCATCACTTACAACACTGGCAATCGTACATCTATATAAATTAAAACAAACCACACCGACACAATCCTAGTTGCAAACATTTTACATCACAATCCATAATGGCACTCCTAGTTGCAGACATTATACATTACTTAAAATCTACTCAGTCATTTTCAGTCAAACATTGCATGGCTCATAGGTTCATAGGTTCATAGGTTTATACTAGGCTATCTGCCCTAAGGCATTTATAAGCCTAGCCCAAATTATTGTGGCTTATGCCACCCCTTATATGAAAAAATACTGTGCCCATTAGTTTGTTGTGCCTCTGTCCAGCAGTGACCCAGAGATGATTCCCGGGGTAAACCTACGATCTCCCATCCACAGGTCTAGATTTCTCTTGAACAGAGTCAGCGAGGTGCTCTGCCTCACATGGACCGGGATTTTATTCCACAGCATAGGGAGTCTCTGAGTGATAAATCTATCCCTCCAGCACGTCCTATTTATATCCGTGCTAAGGTTTAAGTCGCTTGCTCTAGTGGTTTTGGTGGATTTGGATTTTTTGAGGTGGAGCATGTCCATTAATTCGGGTTGGACATGGCCTTGTATGTCAGGCACATGTCACCTCTGAGCAGACGGTATGCGACTGAATAGAGCTGGAGTTTCTTCAATCTGGCAGCATATGACAGATTTTGGAGTCCCTTTATCCTTTTGGTGAGGAACTTTTGGGGTCTCTCCAATTGCTGCAGATGTCGGGTGAGATACATCCCGAATGGGGCATTGTACTCGATCATTGGTCTGATAAGTGAAGAGTACAGGGAACAATGACCTCACTAGATCTGGATGTGAATCCCTTCATGATCAGGTGGGCAATGTAGAAGGTCTTTCTAACCACTTTAGCAATGTGAGTGTCAAAAGAAAGGCCACTGTCAACCTGGGTCCCCAGGTCCCTGATAACCTCTTCTGTACTTAGTGGATTGCCACCTATATGGTAGCTTGGGGTTACCTTGTTTTTCCCGAAGGGTATGACTATACATTTTTTGGCGTTTAACTTCAGGCCATGGCTCTGGCACCAGCTATCTGTTTCAGTGAGTCCCTTCTGAAGGATATCCGTGTCCGATGCACTTTCCACTATGGCGCCCAGTTTGCAGTCATCTGCAAACTTTGTCAGCCAAAGTCCTCCCATGTTGGCCTGTACTTCTGAGAAGTAGATGCCAAACAATAGGGGCCAAGGACCGAGCCCTGTGGGACACCACTTGTGACCGGCTTGGAGTCTGACACAGCGCCAGCAACTCTAACCCTGTGGGTTCTGTCCTTAAGCCAGTTTGCAACCCATCTTGTGACATATGGGTTTACATTTAAGCTGGTAAGTTTTTCTACAATACCCGAGTGGGGTATTGTGTCGAAAGCCTTGCAAGGTCAAGGTAGGCTGTATGGACTGCCTTTCCCTCATCAATGGCCTTGGTGACTATTTCAAGAAGTCGACCAAGTTCAAAAGGCATGATCTTCCCTTGACAAAGCCAAACTGGGTCGGGTCCAATGTCTGCAAGTCCCCTATATCTTTGTTTATGAGCTCCATTATGATCCTCTCCATAGCTTTGCAGACTAGACTTGTTAAGCTTATGGGCGGTAATTACCAGGGTCCGTGAGGCGCCACCTTTGTGGAGTGGGACCACAGTTGCCGTACGCCACTCCTTGGGCACGTATCCTGTGGTAAGGCTGAGATTAAACAGCTGCCTTATGTGCGGGTTTAATTCCTCATTTAGCTCGTGTAGCACACAGCCGGGGACACCATCCGGTCCCATTGATGCTGTGTTTTTAGCTTTAGAGAGAGCAGCTTTCACCTGCGCATTTGAGATGTCCGGGAGGCTACACTCGGCTGGGATAGTTATCTCTCCTTTAGGGGGGGGGTGAAGTTTGCACTGAACCTGTCAGCCAGTATGTTGGCAATGTCTGTGGGTTCAGTGATTTTTGTATCATTTTGGACTAATTCTGAGCATATCTGTGAGTTTCCACCCAGGTTCCTAACATAGCTGAAAAAGGCCTTATGATTGTCCTTTGAATCCATGGCAATTTTTCTCTCAAAATTGGCCTTAGTTGATTTTATGAGTGCTCGTATTTTTTACTAATAATGATCAGGGGTGACTTCCCTTTTATGGATTTTGTTCTATCATGTAATAGCTTTCTCCTCTTATTGTAAAGTTTGTTAATGGCTGGGGTCCACCAGACTGGACGTTTGCCCTTTGTGGAAAGAGTCTTGGTTTTATTTGGGATTGCCTGATCCATGCAGTCCTGGAGGTGTTCATAGAAGGCATTTGTAAGGGCTTCCGCAGCTTGGGTTGTGGTTTCCTCTGACTCAAGGGCCTTGAAGGATACCACACCAGTCTTGAGTAGTGTGAAGTTTGCTTTAGAGAAGTTCTTCACTATGGTCATTTGTTTGGGGTGGGGCGGGATGTGGATTTCCAGTGAGATTAGTTTATGATCAGATCTCACCAATGAGGGATATACTTCCGGTGTGGAGCATTTTGTCCCCATGTTTGTGACAATGAGATCTAGTATATTTTCTCCTCTCGTGGGAACAGTGACTAGCTGTTCCATGGCATTTGAATTTATGAACTCCAGGAACCGTTGGGCTAGAAAGTTAGGGCTTGAGTAATGTTCCCAGTCTATATTCGGGTAGTTGAAGTCACCCAATATGATGGTGTTTGGAGATACATTTATACCCTCCAGTGTCTTCAGGAAGGCTGTGTGGGGTTCCTGAGTTAAGTCCTGCCTTCTTTTAAACCTCATTCCTCCCCTGTATGTATTCCCACAATTCCCATTTTTTCCTATGTAGTTTGCTCCTACCCTTTTCTGAAGATCTCATTTCGAGTTATTGTATCTCTGTTACTATATTCACTACTTCTAGTTTAGCTGGTTTAGATTTAGGTTTCAATTTTCTAGCAATTGTTTTTTTTTTTTTTTTTTTTTTTTTTTGGCAGGCACAGCAAGGCCTTGCCATGTCTAGGCAATTCAGATCTGATTCGTAGCTCAGAAAAATCATTTCCCTGATCAAACCAATATGTGTACCCAGCATCTTCAACAGTACATCCTGCAGAGAATCCTTAAAGTTTGCCAATTTACCACACTCCCAGAAAATGTGTTCCCAATTACCCCTTTCTTCCCTGTCACACCACCATTTGCTGTTTACCTGAGGAAAAATTCTCTGGAGTCTACTTGGGGTATAAAAATATCTATGTAGACATTTCCAAGCAAAAATCCTAAATCTTCTAGATTTTGTTGCATATTTAGGAAACATACATATATCCTCCCATTGTTTCTTTGTGAATTGCTTATACAGTCTGTCTCCCTAGTCCTTTCTAATCTCCTCTGATTGATTTTTAATAGTTATCATGCAATATGATATGCTGTACTAATTATTCCTTTTTTAATGCCAGCTTCTGTTCTAGATTCTACTAAAAACTTTACCAATGGTGGTCTTTCGTTTATGACCCCTCTATTTCTTTCTCTTTGCCTGTACTCTAGCAATCCTTGATAGGGAAGCAATCTGTAACCTGCAGTCCAAATAAATTCTTGGCCTCTTCCCATTCAATTACCTTTCCCTCTCTAGTTATTTTCTCCCAATACCTTGGTTCCTTTGCCAGTTTTCTCCAGTAAATTCCAGCCTCCTCTTGCCTATTGTCTGTATTCCTAATTGCAGTCATCCCTATCAGCAGAATCTCCTTTCTCCATTCCCATGTTGGCTTAGCTTTTAGGATACTTTCTGCTACTTTATAGATATAATATTCTGTATGATTACTGTCATTCTCCATAAAGGCCTGCATCCAAAACCCCAAAAAATCCCAGCCTTGCCTTGTTTTGTGAGCTTCCTCCCGTTTCATCATCATTTCTTTCCACTTTGAATTACAGTTTTCTGCTTGTGCTATGTATAGGAGCCTTAACTGTGTAGCTCTGAAATACCCCTTGAAATCGGGTAATCCCAGTCAGCCATGTTCTCCTGTAAGAATCAGCTTATCCCACATGACTCTTCCCACCTTCCCCTCCCAGATAAAGTCCTTCAGCTCTTTATTAATTGCTGTCCACAACTTCTCCTCTGGTTGATAAAAGTATGCCTGACCTCTGTATAAGACTAATGGAACTAAAAGCATTTTAACTACTTGTATCTTACTGCCCATATCCATATAGCAAATCTTTCATTTTCTCTGTTTTCTTATTGTCTTATTTATTTATTTATTTTACATTTGTTTACTTGGAAAGTCCAACTCAGTATGAGCCCATTTTCAGTGGAGGCTTAGGGAGAAAAGCTCCATAGTACAACTTAAACAGAATTACAAATCAACATTGGTTACAAAGACTAAGGCAATCACACAGGAGTACAGTTAGTGGATAAAATAAAAGAAGAAAATAAGCAATTATAAAGCAAGCAGTAAAGTTGAACATACATTATATAGAAAATAGAAGAGAGTTCCTAATATGTGTGTTACATAATTATGCATGAAGAATATATTACAGAATAAGTAATAAGTCGGAAAAACTGTATGCACCTTCTGGCAAGAGACTTGGGTAGTACATTTCAGTCATAATTTCTGGGATAGATAAAGGTTAGTATAAGACTTTTGTTTAGTCTCTTCCCACATATCCTTTGCTACCACACCAGAATCATTTTTTTTTTTTTGTTAAAAAGTTGTTTTTTTTTAAACTTTAACTAAACAAATTGATCATGACATTAATTGTATTTAGAAATTTGTGAACGTAATAAAAAAAACACAAGAATCATTTTAATCCATACTCCCAATAAATATGGATATTGCTGAACCAATTCATATGTGGGTACATAATTTACCTCTATTGCCTTTGTTTTACCTTCATTAATTTTGTATCCTGAAAAGATTTGAGACAGTCTCAAAATGTTCCACAACATTGTAATGTCTCTTTCTTGTTTTGTCAGGTATAAAATATCACCATCTGCAAATAGACCCAGCTTTTCTTGACTACCATACAAATTGTATCCTTGAATTTCTGAGTCCCTTATTTTTTTTGCCAATGGTTCTAAATATAACACAAATAAAAGTGGAAAGAGAACACCTCTGCCTGGTTCCTCTGCTCATGCAGAAATTGTCAGAGAAGACCCCACCCACTTGGATTCATCTGTACCTCTAATGTAAAAAAAAAAATTTGAACTTGTTAAACTTTTCTTTGCATATATATGATTCTTCTATACCTTTACTGTATACTCCACATCACTCTATATTTTTAAGTATCTCTTTTCGTTTTTTTCTGCTGTGTGAATATTGTTAATCTCTTACAATTTACTGTATTGTAACAATAAAGTAATCATTGTTATAATGTTTTTGTAGTTTTCTGGAGTTTTTCTCCTTGGGTCTCCACTGAAAACGGGCCAAATGGTTCAGTTGGACTAACCCAGTTAACAAATGGTAAATAAATAAATAAATAATTTAATTTTCACCTCTGATCCCTCGTGTATCCTCCTAATCAACCTTACAATTTTTTCAAGAAAAAACAAATGACTTCCATTGTCCTGCTCATAAAGACCCAGCTTACTCTGTCAAATGTTTTCTCTGCATCGAGACCCACCAACAACAGTGGTATTTTCTTGCATTCTGCTTCCCTCAGGATCATCATTGTTCTGTTAATGTTGTCAAATAACAATTTACCCCACTCTTCCTCAAACTATCTGCCAACAGCATAGCACTGCCAATCTCCGTTCTAATAAACAGGTGTATCCAAGAATCCCATGTCCCTTCTATTTGGAAACATGCATTCATCATTCCACTCCACAAAGGTGGTAAAAACTATGACACCACCAATTTCAGGCCCATTACTATCCTCTCCCCACTCTCAAAAATCCTGGAGAAATGTATACATACCCAATTGATGTTATATCTAACACACAGTAACTTCCTTACCCCCCACACAACATGGTTTCCATCCTGGCCACAGCACAATCAGCACCCTTCTGTCCTTCCTCGAATGCATCAACCATGCTCATGACTCTGGCAAATTATTATCTACCCTGTTCCTTGACCTAGCCAAAGCTTTTGACACCATCTCTCACCCCATACTCCTATCTCAACTCTCCTCTCTCAACCTATCTCCCTCTACCTTATCCTGGTTCTCCAGCTACCTCTCCAAAAGACAGCAAGCTGTAAAATGTAAATCTTCTACCTCTGCCTTCCTACCCACCCCCACCAGCGTTCCCCAAGGATCTGTTCTAGGCCCCCTACTCTTTAACATATTCATCAACAACTACCACCACTCCATTCCAAACACCTCTCTAATTCAGTATGCAGATGATTCTACAATCATCTGCACTGCTGACTCCCCCTCCGACCTACTGCTAAAAACCCAGTCACCATTTACTAAAACAGAAACCTGGATGCTCAACCACCAGCTCGCCCTAAGTGCAACCAAAACTAAAATAATGATCTTTACGCCCTCCAGAGCAGTCACCATTGACAGTGCCTCCTTCACTATACTAAGCCAGGATAACACCCCCATTGAAACTGTATCTCATACAAAGCTGCTTGATGTCATTATTGATGAGCACACAAAATTTGACATCCATATTCAAACTGCCATAAAAAAAAAAAAACATCAAAAACTAGGTCTCCTGTACTGACCGACATAATCGCTACCTCACCCCCTCCACCAGAAAGGCCCTAGCCTCCTCCTACCTTCTCCCCCCTCTCTTATACGGTGCTCCCCTGCTCACCAACCTTCAACTTGGATTACAGTCCAAATTGGAATGCTGCTACAATAAAATAAGCAAATTCACCACAAACTCCAAAAATTCTTCCCATCACTGCCTCTCCCTCCAATCCCTACAATGGCTAGAGCTACCTAACTACCTAAACCTTCTAAAACTCACCACAGCCCATAAACTTATCTTCAGGACATCCAGCTGTCCTGCTCTCTCCACCACCTTAATCCCCTATATTCCAAATCGCTCAGTACGATCTGAGAACCAAAACCTCCTACAAGTCCACAAACCTTCCCAGCCCCCAGGCCACTTTCTGCTTTTATACTCCCTAGCCAAACTATGGAACTCACTACCCCCCTCCCTCCAAACTACACCAAACCTCACCAATTTCAAATCCCTCCTACACTTCTACCTGTCCTCTAAATGGACTTGCCCCTGCTCTTTCCCCATTTGAACCCATTAGCCTCTCCCTATTGACACCCTCATTCTCCTGCTGAATTTCTGCTTATTACCATCATCCTACCATTCTCCTAACATACATAACATTACAATTACTGCTAGACTGCGTTTCTACCCTCATTTTATTACCTGCTATTTTACATCTATGTAAATACTGTGACTGTCATCTAGAAATGATTCACCACCAAATCCGGACCGAAACACTAAAGGTGGAGGCGTGTCCATATTCATTAAGGATATCCACACCTCCAAGCTAGTTGCTCAGCATAATGCATCCGAGATTATCCAAGTTCAACTAACTCTGGGCAAAACCGCAATCCAGATTGTAGCTTGCTACAGACCCCCTCCCACCATGCCCCAGGATTCCCACTCCTCTTTTCTTGATACACTGGAAAATATTAAGGTACAACCCAACACTCTAATAATGGGTGATTTCAACTACCCTACCATTAACTGGGAAAACTACTCATGTACCAACTCTTTTGCTCAACGGTTTCTGGAAATCATCAATTCCAACGCCTTGGATCAACTTATCCACACCCCCACCAGGGGCAGCAATATCCTAGACCTGGTCATCACCAACATGGGTTACCGGTGTTCCACACCAGAGGTCAGCTCCTCATTGGTCAGATCCGACCACAGGCTAATCACCCTAGACATCCACATCCCGCTCCCCCCCCCCCCCCAATTAGGAAAACAACCGTAAAAAATTTCTCCAAAGCCAACTTCACGCTTCTTAAGACAGAAATGGCAAACTTCACGACACCCATGCAGATGGACAATAGAGGTACGACTGCTGAATCCTACACAAATGCACTTTATAAGCACTTACACGAGTGCATGGATCGTGCTATCCCTAACAGAACCAAGATGCTATCCTCCAAAAAAAGGAAGCCAATCTGGTGGTCTTCTGCCATAAACAAACTCTACAACAGAAGAAAGAAACTGTTGCAAAAAAGAGTAAAATCCCAAGATTGGAGGAACTCCCTGGTCAGCCTCAGTAAGAACCTGAGATCCCTCATAAAATCCTCCAAAGCTAGTTATGAAAACAAAATTGCCACTGATTCTAAAGACGACCACAAAGCATTCTATAGCTATATCAAATATCTCAATGGCAACACTCAGATCTGCTCTGAGTTACAGCACAATGACACTAAATATACAGAACCAACTGATATTGCCAACATCCTGGCAGATAGGTTCAGTGCTAACTGTACCCCCCTCTCTCCCCCTAAAGGGCCCATCTTTATACCGGAAGAATGCAAAGCTCCTGTAATCACGGCTGCACAGGTAAAAACCTCACTCTTCAAAGCCAAGAACACAGCATCCATGGGACCTGACAACATCCCAGGCTGCCTTCTACATGTACTACAGAATGAACTGGCACCCCACCTAAGTACCATGTTCAATCATAGCCTCACCTCAGGCTTTGTGCCCATTGAATGGTGCACCGCGACAGTTATCCCACTCCTCAAGGTGGGGCCACAACAGACCCAAGGAACTACCGCCCCATTAGCTTGACGAGCCTTGTCTGCAAGGCCATGGAACGTATCATCATGGAACTCATAAACAAAGACATTGGAGATCTCCAAACTCTGGACCCCACACAGTTTGGGTTTGTAAAAGGCAAATCATGTCTCCTAAACCTGATAGACTTCTTTGAATTAGTCACCAAAGCCATAGATGAGGGTAAGGTGGTTCACACAGCCTATCTAGATCTTGCCAAGGCGTTCAACACCATCCCCCACTCTGGAATTATAGATAAACTCACTAAACTAGGTATAAATCCCTATGTCACAAGATGGGTTGTCAACTGGCTTACTGACAGAACCCACACTGTGAATGTAGCAGACTCCAAATCAGACTTCAGACCAGTGACAAGTGAAGTACCAAAGGGTTCAGTCCTGGGTCCTCTCCTGTTTGTTATCTACTTCTCTGAAGTACAGGCTAACACAGAAGGTCTTTGGCTAACTAAATTCGTAGATGACTGCAAACTAGGAGCCATAATCGAAACTCCTAATGATGTGGACATTCTACAAAAGGGCCTCACTGAGACAGATGCCTGGTGTCAAAGACATGGTCTCAAGCTCAATGCCAAAAAGTGCATTGTCATCCCCTTTGGTAAAAACTCTGTACCCATGAACTACCACATAGGCGGTAGTCTACTTAACACCAAAAGTGTGATGAGACCTTGGGACACAGGTGGACAGTAGTCTCTCCTTTGATAATCACATCGCCACAGTGGTCAGGAGATCCTTCTACGTGGCACACCTCATCACAAAAGGTTTCTTGTCCAGAAAAAAAGAGGTCATTGTTCCCCTCTGCTCATCACTCATTAGACCCATTATAGAGTACAATGCCCCTTTTGGTATGTACCTCACAAGACATCTACAACAACTGGAAAGGCCGCAAAAATACCTCACAAAGAGGATTACTGGCCTCAAACAGATGCCTTATGCAGACCGTCTAAAAAAAACTCAAGCTTTACTCCGTCGCATATCGCCTACTCAGAGGCGATATCTGCCTAACATACAAAGCTATGTCAAACCCAGAGCTGTTGGGCATGCTCCACTTAAAGAAATCCCAATCCCTCCGAGCTACACACTCTAAGGACCTAAACCTTGTCACCACAATAAACAGAACATGCTGGAGGGATAGATTCCTATCCCAGAGACTTCCCATACTCTGGAACAGACTACCTATCTATGTCAAACAGAGCTCCTCATTAGCACTCTTCAAGAAAAATCTTGATGATTGGATGGGTAATAGGAAATTCACCCCGGGGATCACTTCTGTGGTTCTGCTTGACAGGGGCACAGGAAAATAATTTTCTTGGGTGGCGAAAGCCAGGGTACCTTTTTGGCTAGGCTTGTATAGGCCCTAGGGCCAATAGCCTAATACCTACCTATGAACATATTCACCTATGGAATTTCCTGTGTGCTTGTATTATTTCCTTACAAAGTTATTTGCTTACTGCCTCTACAACCAATCTGTACCAGAAGCATCTCTTCTTATGTAATTAATTTACCTCAGCATGGACGATATCCTATACCTGAAAAAGCATCACTGATATTAGTTCTGTACTCCCATCATTTTATTAATGCCCAAATCCTACCTAGGTAAATTCTTTACCAAGTTTTACTCTGCTTACTGAATGTATATCTGCTTACTGAATATTTATCTGCTATTTCTACAGATACTCTATATACATATTCTTGTTTATCTCTTCATATTTTGTTACTTGTACTTTCAGCTTGTTTATCTCTTCATATTTTGTTACTTGTACTTTCAGCATGTGTTATATGTCTGCTTGATATGCATGTTTATTACTATTGTTAAATATTTGTTACTTTTATTGTTATTAGAGGTTTTCTCCCCAGGCCTCCACTCCAAATGGGCTCTTCTTGGCCCAGTGGACTTCCCCGGTCATCAAACTGAAATAAATAAATAAATAATGTTTGCTTCTCCTCCACAAAACCTCATGCATCACTTTTGCCATTCATTTAACCATTATAGACACAAACACTTTATAATCATACTTTAGTATTGAAATGGGCATGTATTAAACTGGATCTGATGGATCTTTACCCTCTTTCGGTATTACAGCTACCACTGCTTTCTTCCTGGATGATGGTACTTCTCCTTCTCTTAATATACTGCCAAACAAACCCTTCCAGATCTTTATCAGTTTTTTGCCTCCTGGCTTCCAAACTTCCACAGGAATGCCATCTATTCCTGAGGACTTTGCTGTAGATCACAATTTTTATCTCATCTCCTCCTACCCTAACCATTAGTAATTGAGCCTCATCTACCTCTAACCTTGGCATATTTAATTATTTCTTAAACATTTTCATTTGTATGTTTTCTTGATTTCCATATTTCTCTGCTTTATACAGACTTTCACAGATTTTGCAACATATTTCTAATACCTTTACAGGATCTGTTGTTACCTTCCTTATTAGGCTCCCTAAGCTTGGTGACAGTCCTTTCTACTTTCTGTTCCCTGAGTCATTGTGCTAAAAGTTTTTGTGCTCTAGGGTTATTATAAAAAAAGTTGCTTAACAGCAATCTTTGTAAACTCATGCATATTATCAAGGTAATCCCTCATTTTCTGCTTTGCATTCTGCAGCTGAACCTCTTCTTGTTCTGAGATTCCCCCATTCTACAATACTTTAACATTTGTCAGTCCCTCTAATTAATTCTTGTTACTTCTTAACCATAGCTCCCTTTCTTTTATTTCCACCCTATTTTTAAACTCCACCTTAATTTTATCCCACTCCCTAGCTATATTTTCAGAAGTAATTTCTATCCTCTCGAATAACTCCTGAATAATTTCCACTACCCATTCCTTAAATTCCTATCTTTTCAACAGATAGGTGGGAAAGTGCCAGTGTCTCATTCATGTTTCATAACCCTGTGTTTTTATTTTAGTTATTATTGGTGCATGATGTGAAATAGTTATTGGGTGCATATCAAGACCTTCAGTTAAATGCACATGTTCCTGTGAAATGTAAATTCTATCTAACCTAGCCTAATTTTTATATCTTGGGGAATAATATGTAAATTTACTCCCAACTCTTTTCTTAAATTTACATATTCCATGCCAAATATTTTCATAAATTTCTTCAACAGTCTACCCTCCTTTGTTATACTTTCCCTTCTGGGCTTCCCAGACACATCTTCACTGCTGCAAATCAAATTCCAGTCCCTATCTATAAGTAAGATTCCTTGCTGAAAACTGATTATTTCTCCCAGAATTTTCTTAATCTCCATTATGGCAGTTTTAGGTGGAATATAAATGCATGCCAGTGTAATCACCCTCCCTTGCCTGTAGCCCCTTAGCGCTACAAATCTGGCATTATCTTTTTTATCCTCTTCTACCACTGTTGGAGCTGCTCTTGCAATTAATATAAGTACTCCTCTTTTTCCTTTGCCCCACATATTTCACTGAATAACCATCCTGAAAACCTTTTTAAAATTTACATGTTCCATTCTTTCCAAGTATATCTCCTGTAACATAGGTATTTTCACTTTACATTTTTAATATAGTTTACTATTCTTTCTTTTTTGTATTTATCTGTGAACTCATTTGGCATGTAAAGACATTACAGAAAGCTTTGTTGTATTAAAAAGTTATTATTCCTACCATTTATATGCAACACATTTTTTGTTAAATGTCTACTTCCAGCTTTTGTGTTACATGCATACACCATTTGGCAGGTTGAACTTTTATATAGCTGTTTCTTGTTATAGCCATTTGAGCCTATGTCACATCTAACTGAATGTTTTGTTTTATTGAAAGCCCTAAAACAAAAAAAAACAAACAAACCCTCAATACCCCCATAAAACCGATTTCACTTAATACTGACACACAGAACTGTGTACATCTTCAAATATTGAAGTTTTATCCTGTTAATAGGAACAAATGTCCCAAACTGGCAGCCACACTCATAGACTTGAGGTAACCTAAAAGAAAGGTTATCCATGCTGAGGTGCATGGTGCAGCCTATGCTTCTACTAAGTGTTGTCTGGTTTTGTCTTATCTTTATAGCTCTCCCAGCAGGGAAACCCCCTGAATGTTTTCACAGAACATTATCTCTTAGCCAGTTTCTCTTTTCTTTTTTTCCCAGACAGTCACTCTCCACCAGACTGTAACCAATTTCTCTTTATCAGTTTGTTTCCATGGAGACATGAGAACCAAGAATGCCAGTTTCTCATTATCAGATTGTCTCCATGGAGACATGAGAACCAGACAGTCAATTTCTCTTTATCAGATTTTTTCCATGGAGACATGAGGGTAAGATGCAGAATTGCTACTAAGCATATATTCATCTGCTAGAAAAATCCTCATAATATTCAATATTCTGTTTCATTTACTTGCTTTGTCTTAAAACTTGTTATTAAATCAATCTAAGGTCCTTAATCCAATCATTCCCCCATGCAAGAATGAGGGAAAGCACATTAAATTTTTCTTTGTCATGCTTTTTTAATCGGGCTTTTTTAACATTGCAGTACCTACTTTTCTTAAAACTGAACAAGAAGAACGAGAAAGAAAGGGGAAAAAGAACAGCAGCACCTAGTTACAACCCCCATTACATTTAAAAATTACTTAGAAAATTTTACTTTTTAGAATTCAAAGAAAACCATACACCACAAAAATAGTGCTATTAATAAAAAATGTTTTCTTTACTTACAGTTAACTTTTTCCCCATCTTCCCCTTCCAAAAGTATTTTTCTGAAGATTAATGACATGAAGTAGGGCATATACTTCAGAGTCCCCCACAAATCCAACAGATTCTGAAAAGGTTCAATATTTCCAGATTTTCTTGTTCTGTCATATTTCACAAATATAATTTTGTCATTGTAATCCCAAATCCTGTCTCTGCTTCATTTCCATCATACTCGCCGTTCTTCTAGTCAACTGTCATGCTCCCTTCTGTCTCTCCGATATTTTCCATTGAAACAGTGGAAAAGGTTTGACAGGTACAGTCTTTCATTGGTATTTATTACCACAAGAACAAGAAGCAGGATTTCCTTCAGTTTCACAGCTCACTTTTTTGTTGGATAAACTTTCGTATTTCCTTCTTAGCATGTACTTCATCAAAAACTAGGGAAGAATACATTGAAGACAGCTGGGTACAGCAGTTTGTATCTCAAATCTGCATCTTGACATTCCCCTGAATACTAGAATGAATTTACTCAGATTCTGCCTGGTGTACAATGAACAGTCGTTCTCCACAAACACACTGTTGTCTTCCACTTTTAGTATTTTGTCCTTTTTTCACAGTTTTGTCAGAATCAACTCCTCCTGCTGGTAGAATTGCATCTTTACTATTAAATCTAGATTGCTTTCTCATAGCTAGGTTAAGAGCCCTTTCAACTAACAACTCCTGATGTGGAATACCAATCCAGTTGCTTATTTTTGCTTTCATAAAATTAAAGCAGTCTGTTTCTTCCAGCTTCTCAGGTATAGCTGAAAATCTCAGGGTTTTCCCTATCCGCTCTGTCCTCTAATTCTATTATTTTTTTAAACATCTCTTCCTGAGCAGTCTCATATTCAGCCAGCCTTTTCTTCATTTGAGCCTCTGTTTTTGCAGCTTTATCACTTCATCTGAATATCTGTTTAAAGCTTCTTCCATTTTTTCAAACCTTTTGTTGTTTGTGTTGATATACTCCTTCAGTGTTTTGTTTATTTTAACCAGGTCTGTGTACAGCTGTCTTATATCTTCCTGTAGGTTACTGGAAGTCATGTCTAAAGGTTGCATTGCTTTTTGCTGAACAGCTGCAGAACTTTCCCAAGTCAGTGTTTCTTCCTCACTTTTTGTAGCTGATTTATTTGTAGGTGCTCTGTGTTTCTTTTTTCCTGGCATCCAGTTACTGAAATTTACCCATGAACACAAAAGTCTATTGGCCTTCTCTGTTCATTTTCTTTTTTACACTGAGTGAGCTAGAGTCACTGTTACTCAGTGTGCAGCCATCTTGGAAGTATTTAAATGTCTGGTTTATATTGATCATCTTTAAGGTCTAACTCACTGTGCACTTTAACCTTAACTTTCATGTCTCTGCAGACTGTGTCTTCATGGTGGGCTTGTGTTTTTTGAATATACATATAGCTGAGGATCCCACTACAGCAGTGGGGAAGCCAGCTGCTAGTTTACTTCAATAGCTGACTTGCTGAACAAGTTATCCTGCACTCCACAAAGGTCCATAATATATCCAGTTGCCTTTAAGCTAACATAATAAGCACTCTTAAGACTGAATTGCAAAACATAGTGGAGTTAAGTGAACATAATGTAATTGACGTCTGCGATCCCGTTTGTACAGCTGTTAATATGTGAGTGTTTAATATTAAGATTAGGTGGTTTGACAAATGTCTCAGAAATTCATCTCAATAACATCATTCAGGCAGAAGTGAAAGTCATTATGGATTTGGGTATGTGGATTAATAACAAGCTGTACTCCACAGAAAATGTGACAAGAGGCAGGAGAAGAAGACATAAACACTTCGAAGTGTTAATCTGTTCAATATCAGGGAAGCCTAGGATCCTTACTTACTCATCTGTTGTCTTGATATGCCCTATACTACAGTACAGCATAATTTTTGGGGGAAGAGGGCACACCGAAACTGATTGATTGTTGGAACAGGTGCACAGAACATTCACCAAATTTATTCTAACTTGTACATCTAGGTTATCATAGTAGGTTAACATACCTTAATTTGTACAGTATAGCATATCAACGCTATAGAGTTGGAAGAGAGATTAGACAAAGAAACAATGGGAGGACAAAGGTATGGCTCCTAAATATGCAACAAAATCTAGAAGATTTAGAATTTTTGGTTAGAAGTGTTTACATAGATACTATTATACACCAAGCAGACTCCAAAGAATTTTTCCTCAGATAGATGGCAGATGTTGGAAGTGTGATGGGGAAGAAAGAGGTAACTGGGAGCGGTTCCCTATTAGAAAGACGAAAACACTAAATATCGAACAGCTTAGAAATCAAAAATGCCGTTCTTCGGAATTGCTATTGTGAGATCCCAGTACAATGAAGATTGGAAAATTTGCCCTTTCCTCACTGTAGTGCGATCTCGGAGTTGTTATATATACTAAGCGGGGGGGGGGGTCTGGGGGGTGCAGCCCCCCACAATACATTTCGATTTCTAAGCCATTCGATATTCAGTGTTTTCGTCGATCTAATAGGGACCCACTGGGCGCATCTGTTTTATGAGTGTAATGAGTTGGCAAACTTTTAAAATTCCCTAGGGAGTGCTCTGTCAGGAATACTGGGTGAGCAAATGAGTATAACTAAGGAAATTATTTTTTGAGCTGGGATACAGGATCTGAATTGCCTAGACATAGTAAGATATTGTTAAGTTGAATTCTGGTGACTGCCCAAAAAGCAATTACTAGAAAATGGAAATCAAAATCTAAACCAATTATACTTGAAGTAGTGAATATATTAACAGAGATAAAAGAACTGGAAGCAGGATCTTTAGAAAAGGGTAAGAGCAAATTACACAGAAAACATGGAAATTGTGGGAACAATACACGCAGAAAAAATGTTTTGGAGGAGGAATGAAGTTTAAAAGAAGGCAGGAATTGAATAATTTATGTAATATTGCTTAGATTATTTGACATATAACAATACGTGTGATGTAAAATGTTTGTAAATCTGAATTTGTTAATATGGTTGATTACTTTTATATACGTTTGCCTGTGTCACAAGTGGTAATTCATGAAAGGTGTTTAAAAACTCTGCTTGGGTTATAAATCTGTAATACATTAATGCACAACAAGAAGGAAGAGTAACTGACACATTTTTACTTCTCTCTCTGCATGTTAGTATGTTATTGCCCAGGTTTTCTCTTTAATGCTTTCTTCCAGGACTCCATCAATGCATTTTTGCCCATGTTGCTCATGCTGTTAGGAGAAATGACCTATTTAATAGCAAAATTGCCTTGAAAGCCAGTGAACTTAAAGCAGCAGTGGTTCTGATTACTTCTTAGTGACCTGTGGAGATCTGGTTTCTGATTTTTCAGAACTTTCTGTAGAACTTATCACAGGCAAATTTACCTGTTTAAGGAAGGCTCACCTGGACCTTCACACCCTCAGGCTGATGGCCTGCCTCCTTCCATTTCCAGTAGTTGCTATAACTGCAGAATTTTCAGCTTGGGTGGTATCCATAGTTACATCCTCCCAAAATCACTATACATGTCAGATATGTAGCATGGAGGGAATAGAGCCCTGAGTATGACCCAGATCAGATGGTTTTGATTTCTGGCCCCCAACTCTGGAAGATCTAACGAGTGAAAGTACAAGACTGATGAGGCAGATTCTGCTTCCCTTTCACTCAAGGGAGGGGTGAGGAATACATGACTGTGAGTGTGGACTCCATGTATAATCTGTGGTGGTTATGAAGATCACTAGTGGCAGTTTTCCTTCAAAGGGTGGAGCAGAACTATGGATGCTTCTTATCAGCATGGAAGATATGTACCTCATATAATCCCCTTGCTTGCAAACTGTTTAGGATTTATTGGGCATGCAGAGGGAACTGCTGAGGCGTTAAGAATAGGAAAGCCCTTCAGTTTCCTGAAACAGTGACAGCATTGCTTCCATTGCTGTCTCGTGAAGAAATGAATTGCTGTAGGGTTCGCACCTAAAGGGGGAATGAACTTGTCGATTTGAGCAGATGGGAAGGGGCAAAATGGTTGTCAGGGACCAGTAGCAAACATGCAGCCAGAAAAGAAAGCAGTGTACCCAAACACTTACATTAATAAATGAAAGTTCATTTTCATTTAGTTATGTACAAAGAATGCAAACTATTCTTCATTCGTAATGGTTGTGGTCATTCAGTACTTTTTTATAGCTATTTGATACTAGATTACATTATTCCTGAATCAAAATACACGTGACAACAATCTCAGATTTCCATGTAGGACAAAATACTAAGTCTTTGGTTTCTGTCAGGGTCTATAAGACCTTCCTCCAAAGTACCTTTCTTCTTCATCCACATTTTAGGATCCTGTTCCACCATTTGACATCTGCTTTTTGCTACAGAGGTTCACACTTCCTCTCTTCAAGCTAACAACTGCAAAAGATACAAAGGCCATGTCATAGAAGCCCTTGATTTGGTAACAGTAACTTCTGCAGAAGAAAATATCAGCCCTTCATGCCTTTTCAGTGTCTTTTCCTTATTTGTTTTATTTAAGGCTAAGGTTTCTTAGAACGTCATCCCTTCTTTCCTTGTCATGGTAGCTACAGGCAGTTGTGAATCAGTCTTTCTGCTTTCCAGTCTTTCCTTCCAGCATACTGTAATCAGGGAGTGCATCTTTTGTAGTGTGTGTGTGTGTGTGTGTGTGTGTGTGTGTGTGTGTGTGTGTGTGTGTGTGTGTGTGTGTGTGTGTGTGTGTGTGTGTGTGTGTGTGTGTGTGTGTGTGTTTATATATAAGTACCTATATACATCTACATGTGTGTGCACACATATATATATATATATATATATATATATATATATATATATATATAGAGAGAGAGAGAGAGAGATTACATTGGTTCCTGTATTGAACTTTATTGTGTTCCTCCTGCTGGAAAAGTACATCGGCAGCAACAACTAATTTTGTAAAGGAGGCAAACTCAAGTAATAATTAGTGCCCCCCGAATTACCACCAACAGTAGAAGAAAGCACATAGATCTTAATTAAAAGAGCTTTTTTGAAGATGAAACCATTTATACATGCTCAGCTAGCAACAGTTGTACTTTCCATTACTAATACACAGAGCCATACAACTAAATGTGGCTTGAATTTCCCTTTCTTGCTTGTCTGGTATTTCCATGTGGTTTGGTTAATAATTTGTCTTGCTTATGCTTAAAGGTTGATGTGTTTGAACTACTTATGTGCAATATAGCATACAGCATATAAACAGGTGGGGAAGTATTAAGCTCTGATTGGATGAGATGGTTGTTTATCTGTGTTTATTTATTTCCATGCTGCTTTTTGCATACAAGTATGGCCCCTTTCCACCCAATACCCAAGATGTTTCATACTTCAGTTTACTAACACACTCATAAGGTATGTTCAAAAACACATTTTTTATACAGTAAATGTGCTAGGCATTAACACATCTTTATTAACTGAATAATAAAGTTAGCTTGAGTAGTCTGCAGGAAAATAATTCAGTTTTTGGTATGGTTGAGCTTCTGATTGACCGTTCGAAAGATCTAAGTAGAGATAATAGCATGTGTCACTGCAAGGAATACTCTAGAATCAGTGATCTGTACAGGCAACTACCACAGAGCCGTAATGGCATAGCTTTTTTCTATTTTAAAGCAGAATAGGCAGACATGTTTAGTGTCTATTTCAGAACCAGAGTAAAACATTGCTGAGTGTGGTTTATGAGCTTGTTTTAGCACTCCTAAGGTACTGAAAACACTTCTGTTATTTTGCACCAGAGACTTGTCTTTAGAGCTCATAAAATATACTTTACTATGACGTATTCTTCAGTGAAGGCAGACTGCTGTGATGCTTTTTATAACTAATTCTGCAGACAGCTCTACATTCTGATTTATTTGTGGAGAAAAAACATGCTTTCTACATTTTCTTAGTGGAAATGTATACTGAGTAACCCATGTTGTCATGCCTCTCAACTGTCCAGATTTTCACAGAATGTCCAGATTTTTGCCTCATATTTTTTATTTGCTCCTCATAAATTTTTATGGTTTTCTGGCACATCACAGAGGACTGAGGTCACTAAATAATGACATACCTTTGAGTTTCAGACTTCATATCCTTCAGAAGATGCATGCAAACACAAATCGTTTTATTGTAGCAACATTCTAAGTGTATTAAGAACAACTTTTAAAATCTATCCCTACCTTTGGCCATTTGCCCCTCCTCCCCAATATTTTAGACTTTGTCCAGATTTCTTGCACTAAGATGTTCAGAGGTACAGTAGTTGTTATCCAGATGCAGTTACACATTGCCCATATGTCCCCTTTTTATGTTAAAACACGGGACGACAGAACCCAATCTGGGTAAGGGATGCTGTTTCCTTGTGGGTACAGTTGGCATCCTTGGCTCACCCTTGTGTGAGAAGGTGTGCATACTTGGTTTTCTGTCTGTAGAGCAGCATTGATTCATCTGTAGATGTGTGAATGTGAGTTTGAAAGAAAAGTAAGTTATTGTGCAACAGACTCTCAGTCCAAAAACACTAGGCAAATGCAGAGTATGCACAATGCACATTGAACTATGTCGATGGAGGCTTGTGAGGCAAGTTGCTATAGCATGTGGCAGCAAGACAGCTTCATAGGTCTCTGTCTGAGGCAGTAGTGACACAGAGGGCAGGAATAATAGCATATCTGTAGGAACCTGACGTAAAGTCTGATGTATCATGTTGAAACCTAAAGTCCTTGTATTCGGATATATGGAGCTACATAGGGCTGAAAACAATTTACATATCAAGCCCAGTTTCATTTATACTTTCCAGTGGAAAAACTCATAAGAGAATCAAAATGCAGCTGATAAAAGGCTGAGATATTTTAGCTGAAGAATGAAGCATGTTAATTTGTGTAGTTTATGTATCCAGTAGCTTAACATTTAAAGATGTTAATCTTCGCTTCTGGTAGAGGCTGCAAAATGGTCCTATCCTTTGATTTGAGGTGAAGGTGATGGTGGTAAAAGTAAGCAAATATGAGGGGCTGTGGAAGCCCACTGAATAACTTTCATCTGGTCTATTTTTCCAATTATGTTTGGCCCCATAATTGTACTTTTGAACCATTGTTTCTTGTGCCTTTCTCAAGTGACCCATATGAGAGCTGGAAAATGGATATCGTATTACAACCTGAGGAAGGATTTTATTTTATGCAAGGGAAAGCTACCTGGGTAAGGGAGAATAGCCCTAACCTAGGAATTCTGTGCAGGCTGTGATGTTGCACGCATCCCACTGTGCATCTCTTCCCTCATATTGCTACTGATAAATGGACCAGCAGCATATATATGTGTGTGTGTGTGTGTGTATGCGCGCATGACCGGCTGATGTGATAAATGATAGTAGGCAAAGAACAAACTGAACACATTTAGGAAAGGAAAGGAAATGCTATCTGTTAGTAAAAATGAGTTACTGAATTAAACACGATAATACAGATTACATCTTTAGAATTCAGTGTACAGCTATGCAGCAGTCTGGAGATTCAGAGCATGTTGAAAGAAAGGAAGGAAGGGAGAAATGAAAAACAAAAAACTAGGATGAAAAGAAATGCATTCATGTTTGTAATACAAAAAGTATATACATTAAACAAAAGGACACTGCTTTATCTAATATCCATAGTATAGAGAGTGATAACTGTTCAATCATAAAGCATTCACTCTATAGGAAATGACATCATTTTTCCAACCGGAAAGGCTGAAAAAAGCGGCAAGGGGCAGAATAAAATGAAGAAATCTAAACTGAGTTTGGAAGGATTACAGAACATTACTGTAAGGGAAAAAAAAAACAAGAAAGGCTGAAGTTGAGTACATGGTTCAGTGTGGAAGTACAGATGCAATTAGATGAAAGTTGTACGCTTGCAAAGGAAATAAGTGCTGAAAACAGCAAGATTAATAATGTTAATGGTGATGGTCATTTTTTGTAACGGTTTAAGAGCAGACGTTACTGAATTAGAAGTGGAAGACTCTTTAGTGATGGTCAGATTCAGTTATTAATATAACTGATATTCACATTTGTAGTGTGCATAATGAACACCGAAAAGTGTTGTGTGCCTTGGACAAAAATACAAGATGTAAGACCTTGGAATGCCTTAATGGAAGAAAGTACGCTGCTGTTTTTATTCATGTTAATTCAAATGCTCTCACTTTCAAGGGCTCACTGTCAGCCCTCTTAAATAACATAGATTGTACAGGTGCTAGGACATAGTTTTCACACATCATATATAAAAAGGAGACTCAGAACAGAGCAGCATGAATTATAAGATTTTTGGGTAAATACCCGCATGAAAAATGGCCTGTTTTAAAAAGTGGGAATGTGTATAATACCCAAGCCTAATTTTGGACACATATTTAGACAGGATGAAGTAAATTTGTCAAGACAAGGGAAATTAATTTTTGCAGGAGATATATTACAATATTTGACTCATACAAGGCATGATTTTGCCAGGTCAGAAATGTAACAGTTCACTGACAGTAAAATGTAATTTATCTATGCTAGTTGTTAATGTTAGGAGCATTAGTAATAAAGTTTTTTTTTGGGGGGGGTTGGAAAATGTGCTGCCTTCACGTAATATTGATATTGTTAGTGTTTGTAGAACATGGTTAAAGAATAATGGCTAGAAACCAGTTCTGTCAGGGTAGAATTTTTTTTCAGTAACAGGCATTCTTGTAAAAAGCAAGTATACTTTTTATGATAGGAATTAGATTACAGTGCATACCTCTCAACTGTCCAGATTTTCGCAGAATGTCCAGATTTTTGCCACATATTTTTGGTCTGTTAGTCATAAAGTTTGTGTTTTTCTGGCAAATCACAGGTATGATCTAAGGACTGAAGTCACCAAATAATGACATACATTTGAGTTTCAGACTTCATATTCTTCAGGAAATGTATGATAACACAAACCCTGTTACTCTAGTGACTTTCTAAGTTTATAAGAGCAATATTTAAAATCTGCCCCTAATTTTGGACTTTTGTCCCCCCATTTTGTCAGGCTTTGTCCATATTTCTTGCACTAAGAGGGTGAGAGGTATGATTACGAGACCTCTGATTATTGCACGTTTACTAATGACAACAATACTGTAGATGATGCAACTATGACAATACAGACAACCCTAGAAATATTACAATTTTTGACTGCATAGACTACCAAAGTCAAGTGCTGATGACGTAGAAGAAGTATTTCTTGAACGAAACAGGAGGGAAAATAATCATTGACATTGACTTAAATTTGCCAGAAGCAGACTAGACTAAAACTGATTATACAGTGACTGGCCATTAATATTCAAAAACGAGCGTGCTGATTGGTCAGCCCAACCAGTGTGCCCGTTGTAAATCCAAGAATATACCAATGGCAAAAGGTCTGGTCGCCCGGACATTTTTCCATTAGTATATCTCGTAAATGTTTTACTTTTCTTTCTTTTTTTTTTATTTATTGAAAACAAAAAAAAAAAAGGAAACTGGGAGACTTTTACTGAATGGTGCAGACAAAAATAAAAGGATAATCAGGTACATTCTGCAAAACTGTAGAAACGTATCTGATTATCCTTTTATTTTGTCTGTCCCGGCTCTCCCTCGTTCGTTAAAAGTGTCCCGGTTTCTTTTTTTTTTTGTTGTTGTTTTCAATTAAAAAAAAATCATGGAGATCTTCCTTTCTCCATTGCTTCCTTTGCACAGCACTGATGCACTGAGTAAGCTTGGGAGCACAAGTCCCATATGCATGCGCAGTACATCAGAAAAAGCCCAAGGATACCACAAAAACGCGGAAGGGCAGCATGGAGGCATTATACAAAGACATTATTTAAGAAAAGTATGTTTTTTTTTTCTTAAATAATGTCATTGTGTAATAGCAATAACCGACTCCGTGGTTGTGGTATATTGAAATTTACCCATGGTTGGCTTTATTTAATCATTCGGGTTTCTCCCTCGTGATTAAACCACACCAACCATGGGTACAGCTTCAATATACCATACCACATCGTCGGTTATTGCTTAATTCCACAACATTAGTAAGGAAATTAATATTCACGAAGAGCAGTTTCTACAGATTGTAAACAAACCTACCAGGGAACAGAGCATACTAGCTATTGTTTGTGTTCCTAAGAAAATGATTGCTAATTCATGTCAAATTTTACCATCTTTGATGTATAGTGATTGTGGGATTATAAATTATACCACTGTTAAATAAGCCTGCCAAACTGAAATATAAACCAATATGCAGGAAATTAATAACAGACTATATAGAAGCAAAACAGTCACTATGTAAAATTACTTGGCGTGATGTTTTCAGAAGAAGGACAGCAGAAGGAACTTGGCAAATTTTGAAAGGGAAATTGCATGCAAAAATTCAAAAAACATGTTTAACACCAGAATCTAGACTTTTATTGTTGGGAGGATCCATTTCCATAAGAACACAATACTTAATTAAGATGAGAAACAAAAAATATAAGAAATGTAAATGAGATTGAACAATAACTTTGGAAACTGAAATAAATGACCTAGAAAGACAAATTAAACCTAATGTGAGACAAGATCAGGAAAAGTTTATAGAAAATGTATATAAAGCTGTATAAACCATTTCATAAATATATAAGATGTGATAGGATTAAAGACATACAATCTACAGACTGTACATAGATGTTAAAATGCATTTGTAAGAAAAAAATTGTAGATATGTTTATTAATTTTATTCAAACCATTTGGCTTCACAAAGAGGGAGATAATTTGTACTAGTAATCATACCTCTCAACCTCTTACAGCAAGAAGTCTGGACAAAGCTGTAAATAATGAGGGGTCAAAGGTGGCTTTGAAATACTGTGCTGTGTGTGACAGTTGGAATGCTGAGCAGCTTGTTCCTTTCCATGGGCAAGTCATTCATTGAAGTGAATGTTCACTGCATTTGGTTCGATGAACAGTGGTTTGTGGCAGTGAACCTTCGATAAAGTGATATAGACCCACTGCCACATTTACTTCTTAATTAAAAAGTAAAAAAAAAATTACAGGTCATCTTTAATGGCATTCTTCGTTAAGAACAACATTACATCCCTGCTTACGTATATCAATGTGCACACACGTAGTGTTTGCTGCTTGGTTCTTCTTTTATTTTCCAATTCCACAAGCAGAATTTAAACCACAATATTCCCGCAGAGCAGAGCAAAACCACAGCTATATCCGTGAGGTACTTCTGGAAGGTGTGGTGTGTGTGTGTGGTGTGTGTGGTGTGTGTGTGTGTGTGTGTGTGTGTGTGTGTGTGTGTGTGTGTGTGTGTGTGTGTGTGTGTGTGTGTGTGTGTGTGTGTGTGTGTGTGTGTGTGTGTGTGTGTGTGTGTGTGTAATGCCCTAGTTAAGAGTGACAGGTTATTTAATTTACCCAGGCTCAATCGCTGTGCTTTGGTTACAGGAGACAACAACCTAAATCCTCTACACCAACCATAGCTCTCAACTTCCTAACACAAGAAATCTGACAAAACCTTAACTAATTGGGGGCAAAGACTCAAAAATAGGGATAGATTTTAAATGCTCTTATAAACTTAGAACATTGTTAGAGTAACAGGTTTTGTTAGCTTGCATTTTCTGAAGGATATGAACGAAACAAAAATGTTTGTCATTATTTAGTGGCTTCAATCTTCTGTAGTTTCCCGAAAAGCACAAATTTTAAGAGGAGCAGATCAAAAATATGAGGCAAAAATCTGGACATCCTACAGAAATCTGGACAGTTGTAAAGTATAATGACACCAACTACCTCAGCAGATTTTCAAGGAATTGTGAGTTTCAGTGCATTTTTAAGGAATTGTGAGTTTTTCAGTGCATTTTCAAGGAATTGTGAGCTTCAAGGGAAGAGAAGTTTGCTGCTCATATCAAGTCTGTTTTCAGTGTGCATCTGTTTTGTTCAGCAAATGCTCGTCACTGTGATATAAAATTTGCAAGCAGTGTTAGCAACACAACAGGTAGCATACTTGCTTTTGCTGCAGAAGACAGTGGGTTCTACTCCCACACCATGTAGATGGTTTGCTGATACTGTGTTGTAGTTTAAGGGGGTGGAGTTGCCACAGTCCTGAGTGTGTCTTCCTTTGGAAGAGATAACTAGTAATTATGAACCTTTTGTCAGTTTGCCATCTATTCCATATTACCAATTTTTTAATGTAACAGGCAATTTATTCTTCAAGGGCAGCAGGCACTGAATTTGTAGATGAAAAACTGAAATATAAAGCTGTTTGCTAACAGCAAGCTCGATTAGTTACAGATCTTTTTAATGTGGAATTATTCAGATGACTTTTACTTCTGTAGAGATTGTGCATACAGACTGATACTGGGGGAGTGGAATGACCGACGTTTGAGTGGCCTTTTCTGAAATAGGCAGTTTTGTCATTATTGGTTCTTAAGTTTTGGTTTATTGTATGCATGGTCCTAAAAATGTGTGCAAGGGGCCTGTGGTTCCAAAACAGCTCAAAGGTAAACTTAATCCACCACTGACCAAATGCATTTTCTTTGAATGTGGGCTTTAATACCGTTTCAATGAATGTGATCTCAAGGGCAGAAACGTTTACTGTTGCTGCTAGTGTTTTGTTTAACAGGTGTCTGTCAATGTTTGTGCTATAAAATTTGAAATAAAAGTTTCAAATTAAATCCAACTATTAGTAATTGTAGAAGTAAAGAAGAAAATAGTACGTACACTGACAGGTTTCAGAAATGTTTATTGTAAATGGGGAGAAATAGCCAATTAATGGGACTCTGGAATGGCTGTGGGGGAGGGCTGATTCATTACCCTGGCTAGGGTCCCATTTGACAATGATCTAGCTCTGTCTGGACCTCAGTGCCCTTGGTAAAAAAGTCAATAAAAGTAAAGATGATTTTTTTTTATTTATCTCATTGCAGTAGTCTGGTGGGCACTAAAAGGACCAGAAAGAGACCTGCAGGGGCATATTTAATTCTTAAAAATCAAAACGATGTTTATTTATATGGTTATCTGGACAATGGATTGTGCTAATAAGCTGTGCAATGGTCATGTACGTGTGTGGTGATGCAAGCTGGGCTGAACTTCACAGTCAGTGACGAAGGTCACTGGAGTTGAGACATTGCACATAGCCAGAAGTTGATTATAAGGCTACATGTACAGGAGGTAAAATCCTGCTTTGGGGGTGTAGGGACATGTACCCCATAAAAAGTATGTTTCACTTACTGATTGAAAATGCAGTGAAGAGTTTTTCCCATGGCATGGCTTTTGCTTAAGTTCCTTCTTTTTAGTTGGGTGCCCCTGGCAACCTACAAAAGAGCAATGAAGAATGATGCCAAATTACAGGATAAAATACAGTTTAGATGTGATGTGTGACATAGAACAGTATGATAGTATATTTTAGTTTGTAAAAATATTATAAGAATTGTCAACAAAAAATGCATCACAAAGTATCTAAGTGGCATTCCATTATAAAATGTGGACAGTAAGATGTTACTGACCTCATGTCAGCCATGAACTGTGCAAGAAATCCCTATTTTGAGACATACGTACTGATTTGTGGGGCTCATAGGCATATGAGCAGGCGGTGCTGGATTGGAAATACATTACTTAGTAACAATGACACTCCTAGCACTGATGTATACATAATTATGTGTCTGCATGCCCAGAACTTAGAGAGGGGATTTATGTTGCTGTTGTTGAATGGTTACAGAGATAAATAACAACTGGGTTTCCTTATGGGAAAATGTGCAGGTCATTAGTTGTGCAACCACACAGTATAGGAAAATCTGCATAAACTCTGGAGTAAGCGTTAGCAGATGGAACTTACATCTATGCTTTAAATGACTCCTTAGAGATATTGCTCCAAAGTTATCACTGGTCAGTAAATAATTGAAAAGACATATGTACAGAACATGTAAAAATGTTGATCTATTGCAGAGGGAATGAATGGTGTTATGCTGTCTGAGCACCCCCCCCCCCCACACACACATACACACACCACACACACACACACACACACACACACACACACGCGCGCGTAGAAATGGATTCACTTACATTTATAGTAGGGCAGTAGCTCCATTTCTTTAGAGTTAATGATCACCTGATTTAACAAAGTCAGATCTTAAGAAATTAAAGACCAGCTGCTCTTCTAGTTTAGTGTAACAGATTACTTAAACATAACTCATCTTGTATGCTTTAAATCGAAGTTTGATTTTTCCTGTTGTACTTTGTGTGAATATCTGTACAGTGACATTGGTTGGGATTCAGAAAAAGACTAACAATTTACAATAATTGTTCTATACATAGTGGTCGATAACTGCGACACTAAGAAAATACAGTTTAGAGACAGATATGGCAGCAATGAGAAAGACTTCTTTATTGCCTCATTAGAATGTCTCTGAATTGCACGCTAGCATTGTCAGCCCAGGTCTCACTAATTTTCACCCTAGTGGAACATGCATTACATTGGCAAAGGCAACCCCGTACACTCACACACACAAGCACATAATATGTGCACATAAGCACATTTAAACACACACACACACACACACACACACACACACACACACACACACACACACACACACACACACACACACACACACACACAGTTTATTTGTGCTCCTACAGCCATGCACATGCATGTCCACATAAACACACAGTAGTACATTCCCATCACATCTTTGCTAAACCTACCTGCATTGCAAGTACTCTGTGGTGACTGACATAATGGTTAAGGTGTTTCCTTCACAGACAAAAGGTACAGAATTTGATCCTCACTAAGGGAAATTGTCTAGGCTTCAAATAGTCCACAAAGGCAGCTAATTTTGTGCTTGTCTGTAAGCCTATGTACTCCCATAAAAGTGAATAGGTGACTTCTGTGTTTTTACAGCACTTTTTCCTCCAGCAGAGAAATTTTATGCAGCTGAGTGATTCCCTTAATTTTTTTAGATGAGCAAATCAGGAGCCTCTGACATTTCTGGGAGGAGATGGACTGCCACATTAGCATGCAACTTTGCCCATGACACTGCCATCTGTGCTGAGGACCCCACTAGGGGAAAACCTCAGCAACAGAGAGGTCAAAGAATTGGAAAGACTTACTTCATAGTGGAAAACTGCAGAGCTAAGCCTTCCCCATCATGGTATCCCTTTCGGAACCCCAGACACTGACTTTTGAAAAATGATTCTGTACTCTCTGCTGTGTTTGTTCTTGTTCGTGTTGTATCTTTAATGTTGTAATCACCAGAACATTTTCCCCTAGGCCTCTGCTGAAAAAGGACAGTGTTCAGTTTCAGTAACCTGGTGAACAAAGTGAAATAAACAAGTAGATATTTACCTCTCTTCTGTGTGGAATCTGCATGTCCTCCCTGTGTTCACATGGGTTTTCCTCCGGTGCTGTGGCTTCCTCCCACATTCCAAAGACATGCTGCAGGTGGATTGGACACTCTAAATTTGCCATAGGTGTGAGTGTGTGTGTGAGTAGGTGGAATGGATGAACTACCGCTGCAGGGCTAGACAACCAGTGGTGTAAACCCTGGCTCTAGATGATTGTCACTGTTGAAGTGACACCCCAACCCCATGTGCAAAAAATGGGAAAAAATGGTTGTGAATGGATGGATTTACTTCCTTAGAAAACATTCAGGTGTGGTCATTTCTATAACTGACTTTTTATAGAGTCATAGAGTGTTACTAGGCTAATGACCTGGGGAGGGGGGCTTTCTAAGCTTAGCCAAGATTTCCTGAAAGAGTAATGATGTCCTGCATCCAAATAAGACATTTTGGGCCAGGCATTTCTAAGCTACCTCTGTCCATAATGGACATGGCTGCCAGGCCTGGTGTAAATTTCCTATTACCCGTTCACTGGTCTAGGTTGTGCTTAAAGTAGGTAATAGAAACCTCAACTTCATATGGATGGGAATTGAAAAATAAAACTTCAGTCATATTTGTGAAGCTGATTTGTAGAATTTTTAATGACACACACACACACACACACACACACACACACACACACACACACACACACACACACACAAATTGTATTTGTGCAGGTATCTGTCACAGGTTATATTTTCTTTGTGTATAACGGATGCTTCATTGATTAAAATGAATGTGCTTTGCTTTAACTTTGAGTTTATTAACATTTTTAAGCACAGAAATGTGTGTTGTAATAGGTTTCGGAATGTTTTCTTAATAGTTTCAGAGTTAAAATGGAAAGTTGTATTAGTAATGTTCATTATGAGATGTCAGTGTTAAGCCTTTCATTTTCTGTCCTTTTCCTCTTACAAAGAGGCATTCCCAGAGTCATGCAGAGTGGTATTAACATTTGTGATTGTGACATACAAGTTGCACAGCCTGTTGACACATTATCACTTTCTGCAAACTGTGGGGGAGGGGTCTGTGTAGGATAGTCATCCTGTACTTGAGAGTGCCCAAATAATGTTCTTTGCTATGCCTCAGACTCACCAAACAGCCGAAAAATAAGTACAATGAAAGAAAAGGTGAGACTCCGCTGGATGTTCCACTGCTTTATTAAAATACACAAAAAATTGTATCCATAACTGGTAAGAAACTCCAACAAAATAAATATCCACTGACAAGCGCTTTCGGGTTAAAACCCTTCATCAGATCACATACTAAAAACACTTCCTGATATTTAAAATACATATCAACCAATGAGAGTTAGTAAAAAGCCCGCCTTTTCTGCAAGGCTGGTTTTAAAGGTACACAGTCATTTAAGCCCAGAGTTCTGTGGGCCATCAATTCCAAAATCCATTTGGACTCCATAGATT
This sequence comes from Protopterus annectens, assembly GCF_019279795.1. Taxonomy (NCBI): domain Eukaryota; kingdom Metazoa; phylum Chordata; order Ceratodontiformes; family Protopteridae; genus Protopterus; species Protopterus annectens. Next base: position 662,886,769 of record NC_056733.1, on the reverse strand, counting down.
CAGTTAATAGTTTAACATCACCCCCCCCTATTGTTCATGACAACATTAACCACTGCTTTGAATTTAAAATTATGTGTGGGGTGGGTCTCAATATGCTTATATAAAGCATTATGTGCATCTTTATTCCTAATTGAAGACATATGTTGCAATATTCTTACCTTAAACATATTGTTGGTCTTGCCAACATAAAAACATATGCATTCAGTGCACTCCGCTATGTAAACTAAATTACTTGTCCTACAGGTAGCTTTTGCTTTGAAATTAAAGACATGTCCACTGACTGGATGTGTAAAGGTGTGATCTTTATTTATAAATTGGCATGCTTTACAATATCCACATGGGACACTGCCAACTTTTTCTTTTAGGATACAAGTTTGGGTTACTGTTTTCTCTTTACAAAGGATATCTTTTAGATTCTTGTTTCTCCTATAACCAAATTGTGGATAAGCCCCCACTATATTTCTTAACTTGTTATCTCCCCTCAAAATATTCCCCAATTAGGGATGTAAATGCATTGTCCCAGTGTTTTACTTCTTCCCTGCCATGGACCACATCAAACCCCAATACCAAGGACAATGCTAATGGTCTTGTAGTGCCACCTAGACCCTACCACTAAACAATGTAATCCCCGACTCTCCTCAGTCTCCCAGTCTATATGGTTAGAATATTCACCTCACAAGACCCAACCCTGTATTATAGTACTGCAGTCCCCTGTCACTGAGTCACCCCACCTGTGCAATTGATAATGACTGTGCCATAGCAACCCCCTAACATTTTTTGGGAGGGTGATGTCTAGTGCACAACATGGCCAGTCCATGCACTGACCTATTTAGCCTCTGTGTAGTACCACATGTATCATTTGACTCTGTGTTTTCTGTGTAATTGCTTATACTTGTGGACTAGATGCTGCCTCTTTGCAAATACTAGAAGTTACTGCACTGACGTCGGCCTCAGTTGTGGAAGTGCTGCTGTCTTTTCCTCCTCTAACACTGCACCCTCCCCTTCTGCTGCTACTGCAACATGGTATGGAAGACCCTGCCATCATGTTTACCTGCTGTTCCGTTTGTTTGTGTAACACCAGTTGTGCAGCATGACTCACTCATGCACACCAAATCTTACTGCAGATGTCATTTATCCAGATACATGCTTCACTATTGTTTCACATTTCTTCATGGACTGTGTTATAGGTGATTTTCTGCATGGTCTGGTGGTTTTGGATCAGGTCAGCAACCAGGGCTTGAGGTCATAACCAGCATCACTTGTATAATACCAATGTGTATGGCCTATCTGTCTAGCATGTGTGTGCACCTACTAACCAGTTGAACCCGTGTGATGTTCCCTTGCAGAAAACATTGTTATAAGTTGGAGTTGTGCCTGAATGTGTAAATCATGCAAAATACAAGGATTGTTCACAAACATTATATATACTTAATGACTTGGGCATTACAGATCTCCTGGTAGTTCAGGGAATGGAAACCATTTCTGTTGATGCATTGCAGACCCCATGTTAGGGTCTTGATAACATCATTTTTGTAGTCTGTGATCTCAGACCCACAGAAATATGCTATGTCATAAAAGGCTTGTGTGGTGTTTGTTCCCCCCTCCACTGAATTGGGGAATCAGCAATGCCCCTCCATTTGTTTTAGCACAATATTGAAAAGATGTACCCGCGGTGGTGGTGCTGCGGTAGCGTTGTCGCCTCACAGTAAGACGCTGTCCAGTTTGATTCTCAGCTAGAGCATCTTCTGCGTGGAGACATGCGTGAATGGGCGTACCTTCGTTGAAGGTTGTGCGTCAGGGCTGGTAACTCGGTACGTAAAAATCAACTACCAATCATTAGTGGACCGGAGTTCTGCTGTGGTGACCCCTAACCGGGAAAAGCCGAAAGGCACAAACAATTGAGAAGATGGTTTAGGATTTATGAGGCTGATACCAGCTATATTCATTAACCAGTCTGCATAGGCTGTTGAAGGTTCCTATAGGTAAGATGGCTGAGGCTACACATACCTTTGTATGTATGGGAAGAAGCATGGTATGGCCGATTCCTTTACAGTATCCCTAACCAGTCAGAAACAGTCCACAATCTGTTAGTCCTTGATCTGATAGTATGTCATGAGCTGTATGTACCTCTTCCAGTGGTGCAGGTGGCTGTAGTGTGGGTATGTACTACCGTGCAACATATCTAGTCTATGCATTTGTAAAATGGTCAACTATTTCAGCTTCCTTCATTTCAGTATGTGATGTGCCCTGGCTTCCTCCTGTATCAGTTATTATGCAGTCGTTAATATGTGCAACACACTGTGCTGTTATGACCATTGCTTGGCCCTGCTAACGTCTTGGGCTTCATACCTTGAGCATGGCCTCTACCCATATTTACGTATGCAGCACAGTGAGTTAACTATCTATAAAGTCCAGCTTCAGTTTTATTAATCGCATCAGAGTTCATTTGCTTTGTTTTCAGACTATGTTAAAAGTGCTATACAAACAAAAAAAATTCCTGCCAAAACTTACGTAGAGAAATATTTTTATTAATGAAATGCATGCTTTTGTAACAGAGCAGTATTAACTAGTAAAGAATATCAGACGTGTTTGCATAATTTGTATTTCTGGTTGTGTGCATCATCAGGAACTTCCTTATTCTACTAGCAGTGCAAAAGCTAGAATATGAAAATGTTCTTCTGATAGTATTTATGCCATATTCTTGAAGTCTGTTGGGGGCGGGGCAGCAAAATATCAGAAATGCAAAGCATGGCATGCGTTAAACAGAGATTCTTTGTTCCTGCAAAGTTAAGATAAGATCTTGAGCCGTCCTAACCCTGGGAGAAAGTAACATTTGTTTAGAGTAGACTCAATGATATAGCTAGGGTGGGGCGAAGGGGGCAACAGCCCCAAGATGCATGGGGGCATGATCTTCAGCTCTGTCAGTTTCTGAATGCTGACACTGCATTTGCTGAAGAGCTTCAGTGCTCCATGCATGGTCTGGTGTCTTAGTGTTATTCCTTCATTTAGTCTGTAGAGCATATGCAGTATATATTATGCACAAGCGATGGAGTGTGGGGGTGAAGCCACTCACATTGGGGGTACAAGGAACTTATCCTCTCCATTTGATGCTTTTTTTTTCGGATGACACTTCAACAAGTTAAGTTCATGTAGTTGTAGATTTGTTTGTCTGTAACATAACAATTCATAGATGAACCATAATAACACTGGGGAGAAAAACAGACAAAACTGAAAGGCACAGTCTGTAGTGTATGACTGCAGTGTTTTGTTTTTTGTTTTTTTCTGACTCAGTTGGATGTAGAAAAAGTTAATATCATTGACCATCCTTTGGGGATGAACAGTTAGGGTCATTGTCTAGTCCAGTTCAATTCGTCATTTTTTTTTCAGAAGCTCACATCATCTGAGTTGCATGCCCTGTGCTAGTGCACATTGTGATGGTGCACTAGGAGATCACACCTACCTCCTAAGCCTGACAGTTCTTTCCTGCCACATGCACAATTCAGACCTCACTCCTCACTTACCTAATAGAAAAGTTAGCATGTTTGATACCTGAAGTTGCAGAACCTTCTAAGTGTTGATGCGCTCTTCACATAATGAGCCAAGACCCATACCTACTTTATCTGTAGTGTCAAGGAGAGAGAGATGACCAGAAGCATCGCCTTAAGTGCCAACAATTCAGTTGTTGTACCAACAAACATTGCAAAAAGGAACTATTAACCTCCCTCACCACCTTGAAGATGATGGAGGTTGAAAGTGCTATATGTAGAGGATCAGTGGTTGGGTTCCCCACACAGCTCCTGGTCTGCTAAAGTTCCATCACATAGCCAGAGAAAAGGAGGACATTCCCAAACCCTCCTGGAGGTCAGTTCATCTCAGAAGCTGTCCTTTGATACCCACACGTTACACACTTGTCCTTGACTATAGGGGCTAGCTGTCGTGCCAGTCTTTCTACCCCCTGGATGACAGCGAGTCTGGAGAAGGAGCACCCTCTGACTTCCAACTTTGGGGGGGGCATCTCAGAGTGCAGAAACTGTGCTTCTTTTGAATGATTGACTGTAGAGGGCTAGCTCTCATGCCAGAGGAGATAACTGGAGAGGGCATAGTCTGTCAAGAATATATGACTGTTACAGCTGGCTTCCCATCTTCCAGCCTTGCCAGGCATCCTTGTACCCTTTCAGTGACTTGTAGTTTACTACCATTGTCACATGTATGTGTTAGGGCCACAGCACCGTCATCTTCTGTTGAAGAACTTATTTACTGAAGTGGCCTCTGTTTGCCACTCCTGTACTCCACTCTGCCCTTCCAGGTTTTCTTCAGCCTTCTATTTACTTTCTTTATTTAATTTTATAAAACATTAACTCCGGGGTGATAACCTCTTATTTTGCTATGTTTCAGTATTGGATTTAGAGTATTGCTTTTTTATCCTTTTTATGGTGTGTTTATTCTTCCATTGAAATAAGTTTATGTTGGGGAAGTAGCTAGTACTTATGTGAAGTGATATAAATGAAGATAAGAAACAATTCAGATGTATTTGGAAGATTATTTTATATCTATACAGACTGATCTGAGTTCTCACTTTAAGGGGGGAACTGTATCTTGAAGAAGGTCTCTGTACTATACGATGTTACAAGTATCTATCATCAATTGGCTTATTTTCTGTCAACATTTTAATAAATGGTTTGTAAACTGGAATTGAAAAATGACAAAAAACTGCCACTTGTGAAAGGCCAGATGTAGACAATGGCACACAGCAATATTGCAGCTGTACCATCCTTACTGAGGTACATAGGCATGTATGTGTGTTTTTGTGTGTGTGTATGAATGGATGCCAATAGTAGCCTGATAACTCATCAAACTTTTCTCCTTGCAGTGCTTTTAAAGGAATTGTCATGAGTAACTGCATAGAATAAATAATGTGTTTGCACACAGTCAGAAAATGTTTATGTGGTTGCAGAAAGAGCTTCTTTTTGCCTTTCCACTGTGAATGCTGACATAAAGGTTAATGATAAATTTTATTTGTATTTATTTGTTTTTTTATTATTAATATTGCACAGTCACCCATAAGTAAATGTATGAGGTGTTAACTCCTACCTGCTATGAAGCATTTAATGATATTTTATTGTAGCAAGAAGGGAAGCCTCTTCATGCTAGAATTATGGAAATTTTCATACAACGTAATTATTTTGTAGTCATTCTCAGTGTTTAAAATTATTTGTTAAATATTTCCGTTTTGCTCTCCCACAGTCTACCAAACCGAAGTTGGCAGTGGCCTGTTCTGATATATGTGATGTCCGAAAATGTACTCGCTTGGAGATGCCAGATAACCTCAATACATTTGTCCTTAAGGTAAGGGAGGATAAAACATTATATTGTCTTGATCCCATATAGCTGCATATTATTAAATCTTTGAAATCTGCATTTAATAAGTAATGTTTGAGTATTTGTGTTAAGGGGCCTCATTGAGTTGCCCTACCAGTTCCATCGGTATAAAGTACAGTAATGGCCATGTCTAATAACCATGTTACTAACAACAGATTAGAATTTATTTTCATGAAGGTTTATTAGGTAACTTGTAGTCAGTCGACTGAGGGAAAACTGGAGCCACCAAATCAGGTTACTGCAAACTGTTATTCAAAACATGTAGTTATTTCCTTTGTGACAGGTACCGTTTTCAGTCACAGGGCATTACTTCCATTGAGAAATTCTGTATTTTGTATGATATTTACTATTCTTAAAGATAATTGTAATGTTGCTTATGTTGTATGATATTTAGCAGTATATGTGAATGTTTGTAAACATGAACTTGTTAATACAGTTTGATTATTTTTATATAAATGTAAATTTGCCTGTGTCACAAGTGATAATTCAATAAAGGCGTTTAAAAAAAGAAAGTAAAAGATAATTATAGCTTCAATAATTATTCCTGTTTCATCCCATAAGCAGGGAAATCTCAGTGTTGTTATCCAAAAAGCAGGCAGAAAGGAGATAAGAGGGACCTAGTATGGCGCCCTCCTGAGAGCTTTGAAGGGCTTTTATGTTCCCTGCTCACTACCCAGTACCCAGCATGCATACATAAGTTCATAGATAAGTACTTGGCTAGCTGCCCTTGCAGGCCATTTTTAAGTCTAGTCAGTTTCCCTTTTTGTTCTCAAAATAACCTATCTCATTTGGTTATAGATTGCCGTTACCCATCCCATGGTCCATAGTTATATATTTCCCCTAATGACTGTATCATTCCATAGACAATTTGAGGGGACCCATGCATGGGATAAAGCATGTAGGAGCTGCTTCTGTCCATTAGTAGTACAGGGGGCAGTCCTGGGGTTAATTTTTTGTTTCACATCCATAGGTCTAAGTTGTGCTTGAAAATGGCAGGGATAATCTTTTGTTTTATGTGGATGGGGAGTCTGTTCCACTGAAACAGTATATACCTGTTCCTCCAAACCATTCTGTTAGTGTTGCAGAAGAGGGTTAGATCCCTAGCCCGAGTATTTCTGATGCCATTTCACTTGCTGATGTGCAGTAAATCCATCAGTATTGGGTTGGAGGATTCCAAGTATGCCAGACACAGGTCACCTCTTAGCAGTATGTCGAGTATAGTGACAGGGCTTTGACTCTATAGTACATGTTGTTTAGACCTTGTATCCTTTTAGTAAGGAATCTCTGTGGGCATTCCAGTTGTTGCATGTGTCTGGACAGGTACATGCCAAAGAGGATGTGAAGAAGTTAGACACTGTCATCTATGCTAGCATGTCTGGCTGAGGTTTTGTACATAATTTCAGATTAACCTGTATAATACATGCCAGCATGACTAGCTATGATATTGTAAATAAGTTCTTACATGTTGATTTATAATCTGTGAAGAATGTTTTAAAGTCTTGAAAAGTGTTTCTTTACATTTCTAACTGTACATATCTGTGAAGAAGATTCTAAATGCAGACTGTGAATCAGATGATCTGCAGATGATGTCATCAGAATGTTGACAGTTACTATGTGTTACTGTCAGAGGCTGAAAGACAGGAAGCAACTTTAGAAAACAGCTCTTGGTTTATTTTCAAAATATGAAATGAAAATTAGTACTGGAACAGTTGTGACAGCTAAGCTAGTCTATAAAAGAGCCTTCTGAAGTCAGTTGTTGCCAGTTACAGTTGCAGTTGTCAGTTGTTCACAGTTGTGCTTTGCAGTGGATACCCAGAAGGACTCACCAAGAACTGTAAGCCTGCCTTTGCTCTGTTGTGATAATTTAGTTTAGATCAGGGACAGTGCTTTTTAGTCAAATAGGAATTTATAACTAATCAGTGAGTTTTCTAAATGTTAGATTTCTGTCCTTCAGTATTTATTTCATTTTCCTGGTGATTGAGTTCTGTTTGTGTATTGGAAATTACTGTTTTATATTTTTAATCATTTTGCTCATTATTAAATATTTTTATTAACTTACATTATGGCTGCTCAATCAGTATTTTCTTCAGTGATTTGAGAGTGCTTATACCTGCACTCCAAAAGCCTGTCTGCTTTAGGTCATTTGCTATCATGTGTTTTAATATCTAATTTTCATAATTGGCCACCCCTTTAAAAGGTCATCTAGGCTGTCTGATTGGTGGCAACATGTTACCATATTATTTTGGGGAAGGGGCACAACTGAAAGTCTGTGTCAGGCTTTCCCAGAAGTGTTTGGATGTGTAATATTTAATTTATTTAAATGCGAGTGTATCAGAGGTCTTAAATTGAAACACATTGCTCTGAAGTGTCTAATAAGGAGTTATATTTTGGGTGGATGGAAGTATACAGTCCAGTCTCAGCTTATAGAGCATGTTCCTATTGTGTTGTTAGGGGAAATTGTGAAATATTGCTCCTGTTTAAGTGCCTGTCTCCTATTGGAGTCAATAGTAAGGACTGAAGCTCCTTAGTTACTGACCCAGGATAGTAAAGGACGTCACATTATTATTGGCAGTTTTGTGGAGTATTGACCGGACATCACAGAGGGCATTATATTCAATGACTGGTATAATGAGGGCTGAGTAAAGGAGGACATTGACATCCCTAGATCTAGACACAATCCCTTTGTTTATAAGCTGTGCAATATAGAAGGACTTTCTTACAACAGTAGACCCACATGTTGGTCAAAAGTTAGGTCACTATCCACATAAGCTCCCAAATCCTGAATAGCTAGGTTGACTGTTAGGGGCGTGTTGTCATTGTGGTAGTTTCCCGGGGTAGGTGACTTCCCAAAGGATACAGTAATGCATTTTTTGGGCATTTTGTCCCAGACCATATTTTTGACATCATTTATTTACATGTACTACATTGTATTATATTTACATTGTACACACTTGCTACTAGAACAGTCGTTGGGCTAACCTAAAACCCCACCCTCTCTCCAAAGTATAGGTTAGTTGACTATACCGCTCATTCTCTATCCCCAGCCAGATCCTCTGGGATCAATCCACTGTTTGAATCCAGGTTCCCTGAGCCATAGCCAGGACTACATCCATGTGCACAGTGAATCTGGCCATCATTAAACAACCATCCTGAAGGAAAACATGCTGGAGTTTTTCCATCGACACTTAAATGGTCAGTACATTTTCATTTCGTATGTGCTGTAATTCCTAAATTCCACATTTCTAACTTTTGAGTAGATTGGCTAGGACAGAAAAGCTAATCATGTTTTAACTGAATAATTTCTTAGAGAAGCTATGTTGTGTCATGCTCTTTCTGTTACTTAATCATGGGAGATCTGGACAAGTAGTGTGGTTTAATTTGTTATAAAAAATAGTTTTAAAGTTTATTTTTATGCTGGACATCCCTATAACAGGTACTTGGCTTCAAATTCCAGTATTAACACTGCACTGCAACAGTGTGTGGGAGGCCGCCTGTTTTAATGCTACAGTGCAGCAGTGTGTGTGTGTGTGTGTGTGTGTGTGTGTGTGTGTGTGTGTGTGTGTGTGTGAGGCTGCCTGTATTAATACTACACTGCAGTAGTAAGGAAGGTTCTGCCTATATTAATACTGCACTACAGCAGAGTGTGTTGGAGGCTGCCTGTATTAATGTTGCACTGCTGCAGTGTGTGTGTGTGTGTGTGTGTGTGTGTGTGTGTGTGTGTGGAGGGGTGCTGCCTGTATTAATACTGCACTACATCAGTGTATGTGGGAAGCTGCCTTTATTAATACTGCACTGCATCAGTGTATGTGGGAAGCTGCCTGTATTAATACTGCACTGCATCAGTGTGTGTGGGAGGCTGCCTGTATTAATGCTGCACTGCAGCAATGTGTGCATGGGAGGCTGCCTGTATTAACACAACACTGTAGCAGTGGTGGTGAGGGGGTGCTGACTATATTAATACTTCACTGCAGCAGTTTGTGTGGGAGGCTACCCATATTAGGACTACACAGTAGCAGTGACGGGGTGCTGCCTATATTAGTACTTCACTGTATCAGTGCATGTGGGAGGCTGTCTGTATTAGTATTGCACTGTAGTATTGGGGAGTGCTTCCCTTATTAATACTGTATTGCACCACTGTGCGTGGGAGGCTGCCTGTTTTAATATTGCACTGTAGCTGTGAGGGGGTACTGCCCATATTAATATTACACTGCAACAGTGCGCATGTGTGCTTGTAGGAAGCTGCCTCTATTAATACTGCACTGTAGCTGTGAGGGGTTGCCATCCATATTAATATTACACTGCAGCAGTTGGGGGTGGAATGGCTGCATTCCTGAGGTGCCATCCAACAGATGAGATGTTAAACCAGTTCCTCATCAACTTAAGTTGGTGGTAACTTACATGGATGTTTAATACCATGACATTCACTGAAAAGGCTATGTACTTTTATTAATGAATTCATATTATCCATTACTTAAATATCCATCACTGTTTCTCAAAAATAATCCTCACTTTAATAAAAAATGAATAAAAATAACAAACTGTAAAATCGTGTTGTGGTTTGTGTAGAACTCTGTCTTTCCCAACTCTTCATGTCTGTTTATAAAAAGTTAGTATTTAAAAAAAAAACTTTAATTTCACTCAAAATACAGCAAAAATATTGTTATGAGTGATCTTATTCATTACAGATTCTTTGAACTGAGATTTTTGCTAATGTCTGACAGCTATTTTGATACTTCAGCGGTTTTGCTGAGTCATCCATGTAGTGGCCGTGAAGAAGGTGGCAGGTAGTACAGAGGACCGACTAGATACTACTACATTTGTAGCAGTGGTAAAGGTGTCTTTGGAAGCCATCCTAGCTGAGTTGTGAAAGATGAACAGTAAACTGCTGATGCTTTGGGCTAAAAGTAGACAAGAGCAATGCTAATCTGGGCATTATTGCTTTTGTGTCAGGCTGACCCCATTGTGAATTTGAAAAAGAGAAAAGTTATGGAAAGGTAAATCAGTAGCTCCCAGGTGAAATTAGAGATGTTTATTTCAAAGCTGATTGGATTGGGGGTAAGGCAAGAAGGAAGCTTTCCAAAGAAAAAAAAAAATAAGGCTTTGTCGGTATAACTTATATGTGAAGGACAGGTTGGTCAAGTGTTCCAGCTGACCAGAGAGTTCTATTAATTTGGAAAAACCCTACAGGATACTCTCACTGGCATTGGGATTAGTAACTGGTCATCCTCAAAATATATTGGTGAGGTTATAGTCATCAGGGAGTTGTTCTGACTTGTGGCAGCCAGGCAAAGCCTGCCATTTAGGCAAGAAAACAGCAATGGAGGTATTCAGAAACCCTTAGTGCATATGCAAGTGCTCTTTCCCAAAGGCATGTTTTTTTACATTTACTGACTTTCACAGAATGTAGCTAAAGGTGGCAAGTTATGCATTTCAAATATGTGTTTGTTGCAAAAATACGTATGTGAAATGCATAGCTATCCATATTTTTGGCACAAGGAAATAAAAAGCATCTCATGGCAATTATGCTTTTTCATAACTACTTCTGGTTTCTGAATATCCTCTTGTATTTCAAAATTCAAACTGCAAAACAGTGTTCTCAGTTTTATGATTTTATGCTTGTGTATAAATTAAAGAACTTAAAGTTCAAGTAGATTTCTCCTACTTTGCTAAAGGTGTTCTTTCCTACTTTAGTTAGTTTGCTGGTGGACGTATGACTGGTAACAAGCAGGGTATTTCATTATGTAGCCTTAATTGTAAATACTAAAAAATTCATGGTTTTGATAAATGAATGAAGGGTAGCATTATGTCAGATCCTCAGGATCATGATAGTGTATGGAAATAATGTCATGCCTGTCGTTTAGATAACCCTGACTTGTTGAGATACTTGAAATGAGCATTCTTAAGAGTTTAATCCAACAACAAAACCAGATGCTTGACATTTTGTAGTTACTAGTTCACGTTTTTATTTTTAGCTTATAACTCAGTTTTTTTTTTTTTTTTTGTAATCCTTATGCATGGTATAGAATCATAGGATCATAAGAGGTTATTAGGCTATTGGCCCTGAGGCTCTTATAAGCCTAGCCAAGAATTTAGCCCATGTTTAGACAAGTCAGCACCCAAAGCCCCTGCTTAGCAGGGACACAGGTGGAATCCCAGGGGTGTATTTTTTGTTTCCCATCCGGTTGTCCAGGTTGCGTTGGGATAATGAGGTGCTCTGCTTGACATGGAGAGGGAGTCTATTCCACAGATGGGGGAGTCTCTGGGACATAAATCTGTCCTGCCAACAAGTCCTGTTGATATTGCAGACCAGGTTGAGGATGCACATACGGGTTACTCGAGTGAAGCTTGACTTGCGGATATGCAGCAATCCAATCAAAATGGGGCTGAGATTGCTTTGTATGCCAGACAGAGGTCACCCCTGAGGAGTCTGTATGAAGCTGAGTAAAGGGACATGGCTTTTAGCCTGCCTGTGCATGGTAGATGTTTGAGGCCCTGGATTCTCCTAGTGAGGAACCTCTGTAGTCTCTCCAGCTGCTGCATAAGCTTTACGAGGTGCATGCCGAAGGGGTCGTTGTACTCAGTAATTGGCCTTATAAGGAAAGAATACAGGGATGTTATGACCTCTTTGTCCATGGATGAGATACCCTTACTTATGAGATGGGCCATGTAGAAACCTTTCCATGCAGTGGAAGCAACATGGTGGTCAAAAGTCAGGTTGCTATTAACCTGAGTGCCCAAATCTCTCACTACTGATTGTGTACTTAGGACATTGTTATTAATGTGATAATATGTGGGGACGTCACTCTCCCCAAAGGAGATGATGCATTTTTTGACATTTAGCTTGAGGCCATGGTTCTGGCACCAGTCATTTGTTTGGGTAAGACAATGTTGGAGGATGTCCAAATCACTTGGGGAATTGATGACCGCATCCAGCTTGCAGTCATCTGCAAATTTGGTCAGCCATTGCCCACTGGTTTTAGCCTGCACTTCAGAGAAGTGTATCCCAAATAACAGAGGCTCCAAGACTGATCTCTGGGGTATGCAGCTTATGAGTGTACTGCTTGAGATGGCTTTCTCTGTTTTGATTAGGTGGGTTCTATCAGTGAGCCAGTTTGCTATCCATCTGGTAATATATGGATTGATGCCTAGTTGAGAGAGTTTATCTATTATGCCCGAGTGGGGAATAGTGTAGAAGGCTTTGGCCAGGTCAAGGTAGGTGGTGTACATCGTCTTCCCCTTGTCCATGGCTTTGGTGACTGTCTCAAAGAAGTCGACCAGATTTAACAGACATGACCTCCCCTTGACAAAGCCAAACTATGTGGGGTCGAGAATGTGGAGGTTGCCAATGTCCCTGTTAATGAGGTCCATGATAATCTGTTGCATGGCCTTGTAGACCAGGTTAGTTAGGCTGATGGTTCTATAATTTCCTGGCTCAGTGGATGCTCCACCTTTGTGTAAAGGGATGACAGTGGCTGTCCTCCACTCAGCTGGGACAAAGCCAGTACGCAGGCTTTGGTTGAATAGGGTGCCTAATGGTGCTGGACGTTAATGCCTGAGTTCATGTAGGAGGCAGCCTGGGATGTTATCGGGTCCCATGGTGGATGTATTTTTTGCCTTTGACAGGGCAGTGATGACCTGTTCTCTAGAGATAAGGGGTGGGGGGCAGGTACTCAGGATGTTCTGATTTACTGATGGGGGGGGACAGAAAGAAGATGTTTTTGCTGAATCTGTCAGCCAGTAGATTGGCTATATCTACAGCATTTGTGTATGTAGTGTCCGTGAACACCAGTTCTGAACAAATCTGGGTGCTTCCTTTGAGACTACAGACATGTAAAGAAGGCCTTATGATCGTCTCTAGTAGATGTGGCCAATTTGGACTCAAAGTTGGCTTTAGGAGATTTCACTAGTGCTCTTATTTGCTTGTTCGGGCTAAGGAGAGATTGCTTCCAATTGGGCACCTGCTCATTCGTGGTCCTGGACAGCACTTTTTTCCTTTTGTTGTATAATTTATTTATTGCAGATGTCTACCAGACAGGTTTACCCTTCTTTGCAGAGGATGATTTTATCATGTCAGGTATTCCTGATTGCGTGCATCCATATAAATGCTCGTATAGTACTTTGGTGTACATTTGGACATTGATGCCAGTTCGTACAGAGGGGGAGGGGCTGTGAAGCTGTTTAAACCATCCATCAGGAGGTTGTAATCAGCTTTGGAGAATTTTTTTTTGTTTGACCCTAGCTAGAGAGGAGTCAGGGGAGATGGTGACTTCGAAAATTACCACTTTATGGTCAGGTCTTACCAGGGAGAATGATACTGTAGGTGTGCTGCAGTGGTTACTCATGTTGGTTAATACCAAGTCCAAGATATTATCACCTCTTGTGGGGGTATCGACTAGATGTTCCAAGGCATTTGCATTGACAAAATCGAGGAATCCCTGGGCATTTGTGTTCTGGCATGAGTAATTACCCAAACATAGACTGAAAAAAACTAAAGTCACCCAAGATCAGGGTAAAGGGTTGAATCTTGATAGATTTGAAGAGGTCCATATAAGTGGAGTGGGCATCTTGACTCAAATTTGGGGGCCTGTAGCTAGCTATGATTTGAATATAGGGTCTTGTCAATGGTTAGCTGCACCCATAGTGTCTCCTGTGCAACATACTGTTTGAACAGCCTGGAGGTGTGTGTGTCTCTAATATATATTGAAACTCCACCGCCTTTGGCTTTGATATCCACAGTTTGTGCTCTGAATGTATGATAGAATGAGTACCCAGCTAAGGCTGGGGTGCTCTCCGCTGCTTTGAACCAGGTTTCTGTGACTGCACAAATGTCAGCATCTTCCAGGTTTAAGAATGCTTGCAATGAGTGCAGTTTCATGTTACATGGAAGTGTTACTTTTATCGCTGTGAGAAAAGATTTTCATTAATGTTTTGAAAATCAAGTGAAATTTTTATGCAGTGTAGAATTTTGTAATACTGTTCAGGAGGAAGAGTAAAATTTAAAAGAAGGCAGGACTTGTACAGTTTATGTAATGTTGAAGTGAAAAATAATTGTTAAATAAAATTTGATGCATGAAGTTAATGAAAGTCTTTAAAATTGTTTGCTTTCTTTTCTGTAAGTGCCTGTGTGCTCATGTCAGTGTTAAATGAAGTCAATAAAGGCATTTAAAAAGACTCTGTTTTCTCTGGGGGCCTCTAGGGAGAGTTATAGACTGTGGTAACTGAGGAAGGTGGCTTGAGAAAAACTAAATGACAGTTAAAAAAGTGACTGTAAAGCATGATATAGCTATATTGCTACAGCTAAGAACAGGGATGTTGTGTATTGGAGGCCTTAAATTTCCATGATAGCTTCAACGAGGAGTTGCAGAATTAAAATAAATCATTGAAATAACAGTGTGCATATTTACTGCCTGCACCGGACATAGTGAGGGACAGGCAGACAGATTATGAGGATAAAGCTTGATGGAAAAGTGTTCATGTTATTAACATACCTGGAAAAGAAGACTGTCATTGACTGTGTGCAAAAGAAATTGGATTGAACTGGATGAAACTTGCAAGTCAGATTATAATCAAAATGGCTTGTATATTTTTCTTATCAGGTCTCACAGAAATTGCACAACAACCAAGATGTGTGCTGGTATGCCTTAGTATATAAAGCAGGTAAAGCAGGATAGAAATTTTTTTTTTTTTTTTTTTTTTGTGATTAATGTGTTCTGACTCACCAAAGGAGAAATCAGCCATTAGCTTCTATGAGAGAATGTAGATTAAGGAAGTTAAACATTTGATTTGTTGTATCTGGCTGTCTTCAGAGTTTATCTTCTTTAATGATTTAAGACTTTTCAGTGACTTTCAGGGAGCCTTGGCAGGTATTCGAGTATGAGCCAACTCAAAGTGAAAAGGGTTTATTAAGTGCTTTGATTACAGATATATAGACTGTTAACTCTATGACTACAGAGAATTCAAAGGGGACTCTCAAAATAAACTGAAAGCATTTGGGAGATCTGGGAGTCAGCAGGAGTTTCCTCTTCTCAAGGATCATGTAAGTCAGTGACAGAAGGCAGACTAGTATGGCATAACAATTTGGATGGCATGCTGAGTCAGATGTAAAATGTTTGGACAAGATATTTTTTTTCTTGGACTTTTATATGGACGGTGATGTTGAGAAATATGTCATGATATCCTTATGCCAAAGTCAAGTTTGCAACTGTAGTGGTAAGTATGGTTTAGCTGCGTCTGGATTGTAGAACTGTCTGGTATTTTGAACATGAAGCTGATTATTGTGTTACAAATGAGTCACCTTGATATGGTTGAGTTGCAGACAGTTTAAGGAAGTCTTCTACTGAGACGTATATGGGTGTATGTATAACGTCCTACAACTGTAATCTTCTTCTTCTTTCGGCTGCTCCCGTTAGGTGTCGCCACAGCGGATCACCTGTTTCCATTTCTTCCTGTCCTCTGCATCTTGCTCTGTCACACCAACCACCTGCATGTCCTCTCTAATGACATCCATAAACCTTATCTTAGGCCTTCCTCTTTTCCTCTTACCTGGCAGCTTCATCCTTAGCATCCTTTTCCCAATATACCCAGCATCCATCCTCAGCACATGTCCAAACCAACGCAATCTCGCCTCTCTGGCTTTGTCTCCAAACTGTTCAACCTGGGCTGACCCTCTAATATACTTATTCCCAATCCTGTCTACCCTCGTCACACCCAGTGCAAATCTTAACATTTTTAACTCTGCCACATCCAGCTTTAACTCCTGCCTTTTTGTCAATGCCACTGTCTCCAACCCATATAACATAGCTGGTCTCACTACCCTTTTGTAGACCTTCCCTTTCACTCTTACTGGTACTCGTCTGTCACAAATCACTCCTAACGCTCTTCTCCACCGACTCCACCCTGCCTGTACTCTCTTCTTCACCTCTCTTCCACACTCGCCATTACTCTGAACTGTTGATCGCAAGTATTTAAACTCATCCACCTTTGGCAACTCTACTCCCTGCATCCTCACCATTCCTCTATCATCCCTTTCATTCACACACATATATTCTGTCTTAGTCCGGCTGACCTTCATTCCTCTCCTTTCTAGAGCATATCTCCACCTCTCAAGGGTGTCCTCAACCTGTTCCCAACTCTCACTACATATCACAATGTCCATCTACAAACATCATAGTCCATGGGGACTCCTGTCTGATCTTGTCTGTCAACCTGTCCATCACCAGTGCAAATAAGAAAGTGCTCAGAGCTGATCCTTGCTGTAATCCCACTTCCACCTTAAATGCATCTGTCACTCCCACTGCAGATCTCACCACTGTCACACTACCCTTGTACATATCCTGTATCACTCTTACATACTTCTCTGCCACTCCCGATTTCCTCATACAATACCACAACTCCTCTCTAGGCACCCTGTTATATGCTTTCTCTAAGTTCACAAAGACACAATGCAACCGGACCTTCTCTGTACTTCTCCATCAACACTCTCAGAGCAAACATTGCATCTGTAGTGCTCTTTCCTGGCATGAAACCATACTGCTGATCACTAATCATCACCTCCCTTCTTAACCTAGCTTCCACTACTCTCTCCCATAATTTCATGCTGCGACTGATCAGTTTAATCCCTCTGTAGTTACTACAGCTCTGCGCATCACCCTTATTTTTAAAAATCTCTACCAAAACACTTTTTCACCACTCCTCAAGCATCCTGTCACTTTCCAAGATTTCATTAAACAATCTGGTTAAAAATTCAACTGCCATTTCTCCTAAACACCACCAAGCTTCCACAGGTGTGTCATCTGGACCAACAGCCTTTCCATTCTTCATCCCCTTCATAGCTAGCCTTACTTCCTCCTTGCTAATCCATCGTACTTCATGATTCACTATCCCCACATCATCCAGCCTTCTCTCTCTCTCATTCTCTTCATTCATCAGCCCCTCAAAGTGCACTTTCCATCTGCTCAACACATTCGTCTCGCTAGTGAGTACATTTCCCTCATTATCCTTTATCACCCTTACCTGCTGCACATCTTTCCTAGCTCGGTCCCTCTGTCTAGCCAATCGGTACAGGTCCTTAGTACTCTGGCTTATACGCTGTTCCTCGGTCAGGAAGGGGCAAGGGTCACCTTGTAAAGTATGTACTTTATTAATGTGTCATTGTAGGACCAATTCCCACTTGATTAAAGGACTGATATTGTAGGACCAATTTCCACTTGATTAAAGGACTGATATTAAAGTTTTATGATAAGAAAGGATTTTAAGTGTGACGAGGTGATGTTCCCATTCATCTCATGTTCTGTTGTTGTGGGAACCAGGTTAGATAAGTAAATAAAAGTCTGTATATTTTTGATGAATGATTTGTATGTTTTATAGAAGTTCTCAGATTTCTGTTTCACTTGAAAGATTTTTTATATTTCAGAAAATATGCATATATTAAGTTATACTTCCAGTTTAAGAAGGGACCTGACCAGGGAAGTGTATAGGAAACCTATCATTTTTAGATATCAGTTGAAACAAGAGAACATATGCTGTTGTGGGTAAACCAAACAAAATTTTTATTCAAAAACTTGTTTGATGGGTTTAATTTTAAAGATTATTTATGGATCTAGGTCATGTTATGTGTTTGTTTATAAACAGATGCTGCTGTTGAATGCCCAGGTCTAAATATTTTTTGAGATACAAGATGAGATTATTTTAGTTTATTACAAGTTAGTTCACAATGTAATCTGTTTCTAGACGTTCGCTTTATTTATGTGACAGTACAATTGGAAGGCGACCTATAGGGAATTACCTGACAGATGTACAGTGAGTTCTTCCACTTGGATGTTAATGGGTTGATTAATCTAGACAAAAAGAATAGGGTGACGAGGGTAACTGTTTGATTGGCCAGAACTCAAAATGTCAGTTCCAGTAATGTGGAGAGTAAATGGCCAAAAATCTAGACTTACATAACTTAAGTCTGAGCTTGCTGTTTCTTGAAATATTCCCTTTTCTCTGAAATATGGTAATTACAAAGTTGTTATATGCAAGTTTGTTTTTTTGTGGTGGCTTGCCCCCCAAATCGGAAGATACGGAGGTGGGGGATTGCCACCTGCTTAAAAGAAGTTTAAAGGAGAGGAGTGACGATGTTTGATATTAACTGTTTTCCTGCATTTTTTGTCTTTTTCTGTGTGCCAGGACCCTACATTGCAAGTCCCAACATTTCATTAGGCAGCAATGCTGACTTATTTATAGAAGTTTAAGAACTGAATTGTTGCACTGCAGGAAACTCATTTAGATAAGCAACAGCTTGAAATACTAGTAAAGGGTTATTGGTCATGTGGAGTACCGTCAGCCCTTCATGTGGCAAGACAGAAAGGTGTTATATTACTGATCTCAAAGAATTGTCTTTGGTATTGGAGGACACATTAGTAGGTGAGCAGAGCTCTTATGTTGGTTTAATAGGACTTATTGGTAAAATTGCATCATTTATAGTGTTTATTTGCTTTTCAGGAAAGTTTGTTCTCATATCTGAGGGACCTGAATACAGTAACAAAAGTATCAGAAGTGAGATATGGACCGAATTGTAATCGGATTCTACATTTAGTTAACTATGTATGTGTTTATGCCAAATTCAGATGATTTGAATATAGGGTCTTGCCTTTTAAACTTGGTTGACTTTTTCGAAACAGTCACCAAGGCCATTGATGAGGGAAAGGCAGTCCATACAGCCTACCTCGACCTGGCAAAGGCCTTCGACACAATACCCCACTCAGGTATTATCGAAAAACTCATCAGCTTGAATGTAAACCCATACATCACAAGATGGGTTGCAAACTGGCTAAGTGACAGAACCCACAGGGTCAGAGTTGCTGGAGCCATGTCAGACTCAAAGCCTGTCACAAGTGGTGTCCCACAGGGCTCAGTCCTGGGTCCACTCTTGTTCGGCATCTACTTTTCTGAAATGCAAGCTAACACAGGAGGATTATGGCTGACAAAGTTTGCAGATGACTGCAAACTGGGCGCCATAGTCGAAAACACTTCTGACACAGATATCCTTCAGAAGGGCCTCACAGAAATGGATAACTGGTGCCAGAGCCATGGCCTAAAGTTAAACGCCAAGAAATGCATAGTCATACCCTTCGGGAAAAACAAGGTTACCCCTAACTACCATATAGGTGGCAATCCACTGAGCACAGAAGAAGTCATCAGGGACCTGGGGACCCAGGTTGACACTAGCCTTTCATTTGACACTCATGTTGCTAAAGTAGTCAGGAAAACCTTCTACATTGCCCACCTGATCATGAAGGGATTCACATCTAGATCAAGGGAGGTCATCGTCCCCCTGTACTCAACACTCATTAGACCTATGATTGAGTACAATGCCCCATTCGGAATGTATCTGACCCGACACCTGCAGCAGCTGGAAAGGCCCCAAAAGTTCCTCACCAAGAGGATAAAGGGTCTCAAAAATATGTCTTATGCTGCCCGTCTGAAAGAACTCCAGCTCTATTCAGTCTCATACCGCTTGCTCAGAGGTGACCTGTGCCTGACATATAAGGCCATGTCAAACCCAGATTTGATGAATATGCTTCACCTCTAAAAATCTAGATCCCTCAGAACCACAAGGGCGGGAGACTTAAACCTTGACACGGTTATAAATAGGACGTGCTGGAGGGACAGATTCATCACCCAGAGACTCCCTATGCTGTGGAACAAAATCCCGGTAAATGTGAGGCAGAGCACCTCGCTGGCCTTGTTCAAGAGGAATCTTGACCAATGGATGGGAGATCGCAGATATACCCCAGGGATTATTTCAGTGTCACTGCTCGACAGAGGCACAGCAAAATAATAGGCTTATACAAACTAAAGGGGTGGCGAAAGCCACATATCTATGGGCTAGGCTTGTGAATGCCCTTGGGCAGATAGCCTAGTATGAACCTATGAACCTATAAATGAGAAGTGAATCGGGAGGTAAATATATGGATGATAAAAGGAGCAAAGGGCATAGCAGTTGTGGAAACTTGAGGTAATGGAGATGAAGTATCTGAAGTAGGTAGAAGGATGTACATTCTGGGTCAGATGAAGGAATGAGGACTTCAGTGCAGGAACTAAAGCATAACATAGTTACAGAGAAGGTCAAGAAGAACAGGTTGATTCATTCACGTATGCAGGAAAGCAGAGCAAGTTTTAAAGTAGATTTAGGAGAGACAGGAGGAAAGCAAGTGGAGACGAGGACATCCAGCCAATAGATGGGTGAATTGCATGAGGGAAGCCTAAGGCAGGTTTGCACAATTATTGAAGGAAGTAGAAGAATGGCTCTGAATAGTGATGACAGTTGGCGTGACGCCCCCATCCCACTTAAAAATAGGAAAAAGGGGGTGACAGTGTTAAGGGGGGAAGAGCAGGATGGTTTACAAAATAAAAATGATCCAAGTGATAGAGATGCAGAACAAACTTTATGAGGGTTATTCAGTGCTGCATGGGGAGGTGGAAGGGGAGAAACAGGTGAGTGAAGACATTTTAGGCAAGAAATATGAGCTCTTATGTGAACTGGTGGATGAAAGATTTTTTTAAAATTCTCCAGAATATCACAAGGCATTAGCAGTTAGACTGAGACAACAAAGGCTATAGAGGATTGTAGCAGGTTTAAAAAGAAGATAAGATGAGAATGACCTAAGTACAGATAGTGTACTGAGAGCAGAGATATTTTGTGAACATTATCAGCAGTTTTACAGGCCCCAGAATGGTTTTAAGTCATTTCAAACATGAATTTCAAGACAATTTGCATGGCTTGGAGTTCCATTATTAGAAAATCCAACGAAGAAATCAGTTCCTGGAATGTAGATGGACAAAGCCCTGACTACAGCTCAGATGACCCAAGTTTAATTAGCCGTGTGGGTGCTTGACAAAGCTGCCAAGGGAGGATGGGCATGTCCCTTCTATGGTTGAGGCTATGGTGGAACTAGGTATGTACTGCCACAGTCCCTTAGAGAAGGTGTAAAGGTTTGGGATGCACAAACAAGATGGGTAAAATTTAGCTTTCTAAGAAAGAAACTGAAATGTTAAGTATAAGATATGGAAAGAAGGAAGTAGTAAACAACCAGTGGAAAGGGAAAGAAAGTTACAGGGAATAAGTAGAATTTGGAAATTATATGAAATATCATAAAAAGGTATAAGTTGTTGCTTTCTATTTTTTTATGTAAATTGAGTTATATGGAGGGTTATGTTTCCAAAAAGCATGGAAAAAGAGTTAGTACTTTGTTTCTCTTTCTAGTAGGTGGATCAATTTTGAATTCCTTTAAAAGGACTTTTGTGTATAATAACAGAAATACTATGGATCACAGACATTCTAAAATATAAATATCAGGATCTGTGCCCAAATATATTAAAAAAAGAAAACAGGAAAAAAGCTAATGTGGAATTTTTTGTACAAAACTGAGATACTGGAAAGTGGAAATAACATTATTGGAAAAGAATAATGCTACAGTTCTAATATGTTGATCATTGGGTTGATTTAAATGTGATTCAAAAAGTGCTATAAAAAGAAAAAAAGATGTAAGGAATTAATTGATTGTAGAGATTTTATTTGGAGTAAATGTGTTAAGGAAAACGTACTAGATGCTAAAACAATAGAACATGCTTTACTTGAATGTGAAAGAGTAAAATGTGAGGGGGTACTAGAGATATATGGGAAGTTCAAAATGTGAAGGATGCAAAGATTGTCATGATATGTTTTGTATATTGTGAAAATGTGTGTTTACAAGAAGTTACAGAAATTAATATCAGCATTTTTTCATATATTTGCAATTTGGGGTTAGCAAGATTATCTGAAGTTCTTTATAATAAGAAGTGTTATTTTAAGAATTTGAAAAAAAGTTAAGTATTGGTTAAGGATTAAGAGGTTGGGGTTAAAAACAGAGCTTTTCTTCTCAAATGCTTATATAATGGAAAAGTTTTTTCTAAAAGTTTTGATTTTTATCTGAATGTTTAATATAGTTTACATTTTAATAAAGTCCCCTGGCTTCTTTCAGTGAGTGCTGTGAGATCTTTTATATCCATCTGAGCTGCCATCAGCTCAGACCGATGGGTCATCGGTTTGACTTCTCCTCTGAAGGAAGGCATGCTGAAGAATGCAGCACACCTCTTATGTTGCACTGCAGTGTCAGTAAATGAAAAATGAATCCAAGTACTTGCTATAAGAATAGAACTTACAGCCTCCTTCCAGTACCAAAGCCAAGTGTGCTACAATCCAGGCCCATGGTGTATAGGAATAAAGCTGTAACTGCAGCCCAGGTGACCTGGGTTTGATTAGTGGCTTGGTTATCTAAGGTGCTAACATGGAGGGATGGGTGTGCCATCCCAGGGGATAAGGCATTTGTCTAGATGTTCCCATCTAAGAGGTGTGGTCCATAGAGGGGAGCAGCTGTCTGATTTAACAGGTAAACATAGGGTTGTGGAGAATCAAGGGGAGGTATTAAAGGGAAAAAAAAATTCTCCAGTGGAAGCAATCAATGGCACAACCCCCAAGGACACTCTTAAGTTCCATGCTGGCCCCAGCCATAGAAATGAAATAGTCAGGGATTGTAAGAGAGGCTGGTACATCTGGCAATGGACCTGAAAGTATGAAATAGAAGGGGAACAAAAAAAGCCAAATGTGCTAACTGCCCAGCCACTGGCACTGACTAAGCTTGAATTAAATTTATGCGTGATTCTTTTTCAGTACTGGAAATGGTCACTGTGTCCAGTTTTTGTTCCAGAATATGATAATATGTGAAAGAAAATTTCTAGTCATCAGTATTTATAAATCCAGAAATACTAAACATTACCTCCTTCTAGAACTCACTGATGTAGCAGATTACTATACAAGAATCTCTGTTTTTTTTTTTCAATAATTATACAAAAATCTTCTGGGGTGTTCAGTACGTTGTTTATATCAGCCTCTTCTTATGAATGTTAAGGGTTGTGATTTATTGCTAGACATGGAAATAATTATTTCCTTGGAATGGAGTTTGTTTCCACAGTTCTCTGGTAGACCTGCTTCTTGGAATATAATGAAAATGACTGCCGCATTGAAGAAATTTGGACAGCTACAACTGCTCTTGCATATTTTCATATTACACTTCATTTTATTGTGAGAAGGCTTAATAAATCATTTGCCTTTTGTTTTCTTACTTTAGGTTAACAATTGCTCAGAAGTTATCTTTGAGACGGCTGATGGGCAGCAACTGAGTTCTTGGACTAGTGAACTCAAAGAATGGGCAAATACTGGGTAAGAATTTTTAAACACATTTTCATGCTTTGGTGCTAAACTGTAGACAGACGGTCTTGAAATTTAGAATAAAGGAATGATATTCAATCTTTTTAAAGAATAAAGCACATCTGTATTTTAAGACGCAGTGAAAATGAGGGTTATTAAAATATGATGCCTTCCAGTTATAATTTCTGTTTTTTATTATTTATTTCATCTTGTTAGTTGAATCGGCTGCACCAAAAGCTTTGGTCTAGTTAGTGTTACATTGTACCCAGGCAGACACTACGGGAAATGGTCATTTGATTTAAACATGTTCATGAAGCTGAGGCCCCTTCACACGTAATCCAGTTACAGATGAATTTTTTTATTTATTTAATTATATTCCTGTCATTTAGTTTGTGCTGTCTGTTAATATCCTCAGGATTGTTAAACCCTCTTGCTCGTGACTACATAGCTGTGAAAAATGTAACATTGGATTATTACATACTGAACAGAAAGGATGCTCTGCAGTTTGATATTCCTCATCATAATGCATGCCTGCTATTGGTTGTGGTATTTAGGCACATAGCAAGAAGTACAAAAAAGTAAAAAAAAAAAAAAAGACTGAACTTAAAGGCTTGGAAATTGAACAGGTTTAAATATGAAAAATCCATACTCCATAATACAATACTACAGCTTGCAAATACTCCGAGTAAAATAGTCACACACATATGAAGTAATGTTTGTTATTTTTCTAAACTATTCAGGTCATTTGTACTACTGTTAGTTCAAGATTTGAAAATCAACAGCCACAGAACACAGCAGATAAGTTCTGGGTGACAGTAGCTTAAAGTGAGGAAATATGACAGATTTTCGTACTATAAATACATAAAAATGTAAAAACATACACTTGTAGAACATTTGCAGAGGTAAATATCCCCTGCACTCCCTATTAGTAGGATTGCGATGCCAACCTGTAATGTGTTAATTGTAAATCGAAGGCTGCTCAAACTCAGGTAAAAGTGGGGTACTTAGTTTAAAATATGGAGCAAGGATTTCACTTTTCTTAGTGTTGTCTGTCCTCAGAATTAACAAAAAAGACAAAGAAAAAAACTAGTCCAAAAGACAAAAAGCCAAACAGGGCAGCTTAAATCCCCACTAAAGTTGCAGAATGCTTATTCAAGCCAAAATAATTGTTAATATTGTAATGTATACATTTTTACATATTTATACTCTGTTTTAATAGCGAACAAATCAATTTTATATAGTATATTTATTACATACAACTGTTTTACTGCATTTTACTGTTATGTCTTTAAGGAGGTGTGTCTTTTTTCATTTCATGATTATGATGCCTTCCACATGTCTTTATAAGGAGACTTTACAATTTCATTGTATCTGATGAAGTTCTAGTGTTCTGGGATGGAAGCGCTCATCTTTTTTATGTGGATCTAATAAAGCTGTATTTTGCACTTGGATTACTTCTGGATAGTTTTTTTTGGCTTGAAATAAGCATTCTGCAACTTTAGTGGGGATTTAAGCTGCCCTGTTTGGCTTTTTGTCTTTCTGACCTCAGAATTAGACTGTTTAATTAGCGGGGTAGAAAGGCATAGCTCCCAACCCCAGTAGGGTGCAGGAAAAACATCCCTCTAATGTTTCTGATAATTTCAATGTCCAGAGCTGTTGTTTACCAGATATGTTATTCTGGAGTAGTTAGCAGAAGAAAAATTCACATTTTTTTTGCTGCTGTGGATTCTTGTAAGTATTACCTGTTTAAAAAAAACACTTACGTCATTTGAAATGGGCAGTGATACTATCTTTGTGCTATGCTAAGTCTACTATTAGTTATAGGTACTCCGAGGAAATTTTGAATATTTCTGGATTTTTAGTTTTCAGGTTATTGTGCTTTTGAACTTTCTTATTTTAGCATTCTAAGTTTCACTGCTTTCAACTTGAACCGTTTTTTGTTTTTTTTGTTTTTTTTTTTATGGATCATAATCATAATGCTTGGGTGTGTCTTCATTAGCCTACACCTACCACCTAAAAGACAAATCATTTGGCTAATCGTGTTGGCTTAATGCGTCTGTTTTGGCAACAAAGGTGCTCCAAAAATATTAGAATAGAAAGAAGTAGCTTTTGCCATTTCAGTTGCTTTTGTTACTGCAATCTATTGTCCCATAGGTCAGAAAGCTAAAGTAATCGTTTATTCTTTCTTTAAGTAATAGTTTCTTTTGCATTTTTGTACCACATGATTATGTAATTGTACAAGACTTGCATGGCTGTGCTCAATGTCCTTTCCTCTTGGTATCAAATCAGATTGTTAGATATACCTTTAGACTGTTAGAACCCAGATATCCATTTTCTAAACTGTTTGCTCTGCTAGGGTTTCAGTGGTAGGAATCTGAGCAGGTTTCCCAGGCTCTGCTAACCCAGCTTATTCAGCAAAATCCTCAGGCATCCTTTGAGGTATAGCTTTTCAAGTGTTTCTTAGGCTTTCTTCAGGTCCTCCTTCTTCTAAATAGGACGTCTGATACACCTTTTGCAGAACCCACTGTGAAGCTTCCTTACTAGGTGCTAGACGTCCCCAGCTGAGTCCAGCTTTTCTCCAAGATCCTTCTGAACTGCTGAACTCATCCATGTATTAGGGATATTAAGCTCATCAGCGCTGTGCAAGAACTTTGCACAAACTTTATGCATGATCTAGTCTTTTTCTTCACTACACAAAGCTGGTAATCTTCGATGAAGATCGACTAACCTGTAAACTGACAGCTTCCTGAGAATCATTTCCTGACTCATACCACACATTGGAGCAACACCTGTAGGACTGCTGTCACTGCACGGAAAAGAAAATACAACCAAGAACTGTAGAAACGGAGGATTCTCAAACACTGTACATTCAGAGCAAACAAAATGTAACTGGCAGACTCTAACTGTTATTCAGGAGAAAAAGTACCTTTTCCTTTTCGGAAAATCAAGGCAAAATCAAGGCAAAATACTGTGATCCAGTTAAAATAATTTAATGTTCACGAACAGAAAAAGTGCATAACACAAAATCCAAATAAGCGCTTTCGCCCGGACTGCTGTCACTGCAATATTCTGCTGTGCAGTCTCTCAATAACTGAATTCCTTCCACCCCCGTTTGTGAATAAGACATCTGAATAATTGCATTTCTTAATTTCCTGTTATCTGCAGATGATACTCCAGTCCTTTCCAAGAAAGAACTATTACCGCTAGCTTTACATTGCCAATTTTCTGCTTAGTTGCTTTTCCGTCTGTCTGCTGAAGATGCTAGTCACTTGATGCCAAGCACACATCACCAGTTACACATAACAAAAATGGACCTCTCACATCCCTAAACAGGATTCTCTTCAAACCTTGCTGCACCTTGAATTCCACCCCATGAAATAAAAGAACAGGAGGAGAGGCAAGGCACATGCTTGGTGAAGTCTTATACCCACTATGAAGGTGTTTTCTAACACTGAACATAATAACCCTTGCTCCAGACATACAGGGATCAAATAGTTTGCATTAGTAACCATGGAATGCTGTACTGGTGTTAATATGCCTTCTGTAGGTATCCAAAACATATGCAGACCTCAGTACCAGTAACCATAACAGCACCAGTATCCAGGTTGGATTGAAAACTAGTAGTAGGTACAGCAAGTCTTTCCTGAGCATATTAGTTCTGGATCCAAACTTCTTGATCAAGAGTGACCTGTCTTCCGCTCTGGAGTTGCCCTTCAGGAGAGGTCACAGGTAGGTGCAGGGATACTCACCAGCCTATTACTGGGTGTTTTATAGTTGGAAGTTTGCGCCAGCAGATGATAGAAGCCAATGGTGACACTTTTCTTATTATCTTGGAATGTGAATGGTCTCACAGGTGTAGACAAAAATGAAGTAATACTTAATTATATTAAGAAATGCAGGGTACAGATACCAATGCTTCAGGAGGGACATTTGAAAAAACTGAACATGTTAATTTGATAAAGAAAGGATTTCAGGGTGGATATTCTGCAGAACATCAGGGACAAAGGAAAAGAGGAGTACTTATATTAACTGCTAGAGGAGCTGCAATAGTGATAGAAGAGGATAAAAAAGCTAATAGGTTCATAGGTTCATACTAGGCTATCTGCCCTGGGGCATTTATAAGCCTAGCCCGATTGTGTTTGCCTTACGCCACCCCTTGATTTGAGTATACTGTGCCCTTTTTAAAGTTTAGTTTACTGTGCCTCTGTCTAATAGTGACACGGAAGTAATCCCCGGGACAAACCTACGATCCCCCATCCACTCATCAAGATTCTTCTTGAAGAGAGTCAGTGAGGTGCTCTGCCTAACATGAATTGGAATTCTATTCCAGAGTGAAGGGAGCCTCTGGGTTATGAATCTGTCCCTCCAGCATGTTCTATTTATTTCTGTGCTGAGGTTCAAGTCCCTCGAGCGTGTGGCTGTAAGGGATTTAGATTTACTGAGGTGGAGCATGTCCATTAATTCTGGGTTGGACAGAGCTTTATATGTCAGGCATAGATCGCCTCAAAGTAGGCGGTATGCAACTGAGTAGAGCTGGAGTTTTTTTAACCGAGCAGCATATGGCATCTGTTTGAGTCTCTTGATCCTCCTGGTGAGGTACTTTTGGGGTCTTTCTAATTGCTGCAGGTGTCGGGTAAGGTACATCCCAAAGGGGGCATTGTATTCTATGATGGGCCTGATGAGGGATGAATAAAGGGGCACGATTACCTCTCTTGATCTAGATGTGAATCCTTTCATGATGAGGTGGGCTATGTAGAAGGTCTTTCTAACGAATTTGGCAATGTGGTTGTCAAAGGAGAGATTGCTATCAACTTGGGTCCCCAGATCCCTAATTACTTTCTCTGTACTTAATGGGTTACCACCTATGTGGTAATTTGTGGGCACATTGTTTTTGCCAAAGGGTATGACTATACACTTTTTGGCATTTAGCTTTAGACCATGGCTCTGGCACCAGTTATCCGTCTCTGCGAGACCTTTTTGAAGGATGTTTGTGTCAGCTGGAGAGTCAATTATGGTGCCCAGTTTGCAGTCATGTGCGAACTTGGTGAGCCATAGTCCCCCCACGTTGGCCTGTACCTCAGAAAAGTAAATACCGAACAAGAGAGGTCCCAGGACAGAACCTTGTAGGATGCCACTTGTGACCGGTTTCGAGTCTGACATGGCTCCAGCAACTCTGACTCTGTGGGTTCTGTCTTTGAGCCATTTTGTGACATAGGGTTTTATATTTAGGCTGGATAGCTTATCTATGATGCCCGAGTGGGTATTGTGTCACATGCCTTTGCGAGGTCCAGATAGGCTGTGTGGACTACCTTCCCTTCATCTATGGCCTTGGTGACTGTTTCGAAGAAGTCGACCAGGTTCAAAAGGCAGGATCTGCCCTTGAAGCCAAATTGGGTAGGATCTAGTGTCTGTAGGTCCCCAATGTCTTTGTTTATGAGTTCCATGATGATCCTCTCCATAGCCTTGCATACTAGGCTAGTCAGGCTTATGGGGCGATAGTTTCCAGGGTCCGCAGAGGCGCCACCTTTGTGGAGTGGGATCACTGTTGCTGTACGCCATTCTTTGGGCACATATCCTGCAGTGAGGCTGAGATTGTACAGCAGTTTTACTTGAGGGATTAGTTCTTTTTGGAGTTCATGTAGGACGCAACCCGGGATGCCATCTGGTCCCATGGAAGCAGTGTTTTTTGCTTTGGAGAGGGCGGCCTTCACCTGAGCATAAGAGATGTTTGGGAGGCTGCACTCTGCCGGGATAGATACTTGCTCTTTTGGGGGGGGGGGGTTGCACTGAACCTGTCTGCCAGGATATTGGCGATGTCTGTGGGTTCAGTGTATTTTTTGTCATTTAGAATCAACTCAGAACAAGTCTGGGAGTTGCATCCCAGGTTCCTAACATAACTGAAAAAGCCTTATGATTGTCTTTAGTGTCCTGTGCAATTTTTCTCTCGAAGCTGGCCTTGGAGGATTTTATGAGGGATCGTAATTTTTTGCTAGTACTGATCAGAGATGCCTTCCCTTTCAGGGATTTTGCTCTATCATGTAGTAGCTTCCTCCTTCTGTTGTACAGTTTATTTATGGCTGGGGTCCACCAGACTGGACGCCTGCCTTTGGATGATTGGGTCTTGATTTTGTTTGGGATAGCATGATCCATGCATTCCTGGAGGTGTCCGTAGAATGTGTTTATATAGGATTCTGCAGTTTGGGCCGTAGTTTCCACTGGCCCTGGGGCCTTGAAGGATTCCACTTCAGTTTTGAGAAGTGTGAAGTTTGCTTTTGAGAAGTTTTTCACTGTGGTTTTCTGGGCTGGGGGTGGGGTCGGGATGTGGATATCCAGTGAAATTCATTTATGGTCTGATCTTACCAATGATGGATATACTTCTAGTATGGAGCATAGAGTCCTCATGTTGGTAATGATCAGGTCTAGTATGTTTTCCCCTCTTGTGGGAGTGGTGACTAGTTGTTCCATAGCATTTGAGTTTATAAATTCCAGGAACCTTTGGGCTAAGATGCTGGGGCTTCAGTAATGCTCCCAGTCTATGTTTGGGTAGTTGAAGTCGCCCAATATAATAGTGTTTGGAGAGATCTTAGTGTTCTTTAATGTTTTCAGGAAAGCCAAGTGGAATTCCTGACTTTGAGAGGGTGGTCTGTAGGATGCTATAAACTGAAAAGCAGTCTTGCCCACTGTCAGTTGCACATGGATGGTCTCCGATACTTTGTGCACTGCCACTAACCTGGAGGTGTGGATATCCTTGATAAATATGGAAACTCCCCCTCCTTTTGTGGTTCGGTCCGGGTTTTGGGGCCGAAAAACATGATATGAGGTATAACCTGGTAGTGCTGGGGTGCTCTCTGGAGCTTTGAACCAGGTTTCTGTCACTGCACAGATATCGATGTTCTCCATACTGAGGAGAGCTTTGAGTGCATGCATCTTGAGGTTAAGACTTCTGGCGTTTAGCAGCATTACCCTTAGTTTCTTGTTCCTTGTGCTGTCTATGGAGGTGGGTTTGACTTTTGAGCCTTGCCTAAAAAGGGCACTATGGGGGTGGCAAGAGCCTTTGCCAATATCCGAAAGCCCAGGGGTGACAGGTGCAAGCCGTCCCTAGCGAAGCAACGTGGCTTGTTGAGCATGACAGACACTGGATCCCCTTTGAATGACACCAAAATTTTAGCCAATTGTTAAAATCGATCATTTTGCCTTTATACTGTGGCATCATTCTAGGTGTGGGTAAGATGCTGCTCAAGGTCAGGGTCATACCGGCCTGGGCTACATGATCAGAGAGCTCCTCTATGTCTCTTTTCATGTAGTTGAGGGAGGTACGTCTCAGGTCATTCACGCCAGCATGTACAATTACTGAGTCATATTTGTATTTGCTTTGGAGTGACCTGAGTGCTTGCGTTATGTGGCGGATCCTAGCACCCGACAGGCAGCTCACTGTGACCTTCTCTTTATTCAGCCTGGTGAGCGTGACGTCAGTGTGTCTGACAGTAGAGCCGCCTATTACAAGGGTATCAGGTGTGTTATTCAGCCTTAAGGGCTGTGACTGCTTGGCACACTGACTTTGTGTGCTATGTGTTGTACGTGTTTTATTTTGGGGTAGCGTTTGCTTGGATGTCTGCTTTGGAGGTCTCTGTTGCTTAGGTAGATTTTTATTTAGAGCCTCCGAGTATGTTTTTGTGTTTTTATGTGTTTGGTTCACTGTTGTGGTGGGACTATGTGATACTGGAATTGTGTTGTGTGAGGTTACCTTCTCCTCCTGACTGGTTACACCAGTTTTGAGATGAGAGAGCTCAGCCTCCAGTTTGGCTGTATGGTTGCATCTCTCACATATATTTGAACCTGTTTGGAGGAGGAGAGGGTTGTCCGTGTACATGAGACAGTTGTAACATTGCCTCAAAATTCCCAGATTCACCAGCTGGACTGGAGAGGAAACCATTGACTGACCTTTGGACATGCTAGAGTAATATAGGGAACTGAATTAAAACGGACCAATAGGGGACAATAATGGCAGATTTGTAGTAGTAAGGCGCTTCTGGCAAAGGATGGGGACTACATTGGCATGTAGTTATATTCCACTTAAAACTGCTATTTTGGAGCTTAAAACTTTTTTTGGGGAGAAATAATCAGCTTTCAGCAGGGAATATTACTTACAGGTGGTGACTGGAATTTGATTTACAACAATAAGGACATACCTCTCAAGTGTACCTCATTACGAGGAGCGTACCTCATTTGGGGTCTTAAAGAGTTCATGTTCCTTGAAGTTCCGCATTGAAAGGGTCTGTTACACATTAAATGTTAGGAATTTTTTTAACTGATATTCATGGTAAGTAGAAATGAATCCTATTAATTCATTGAAAGATCTTTTTTTATAAAAGCAGCAGATATTAACCATCCTATGACCTTCCTGGTTGTTGGTAAGCCATTAGGATGTGTTCCACATTTTATCCATTTGTTCCACATTTTGAGGGCTAGTATTCCTCATTTTGGAGATGGAAGGTTGAGAGCTATGAATAAGGATGCATTTGGGGGCCTAGAATGGAAGAATATAACAAAAGATGTTAGATTTCTGAGATAATTTATGAAAATGTTTGATATAAAAGACCTGAATTTAGTAATAGGAACTTGGAGAGAATTTATGTATTAATCCCCAAGATACAATAACTGGGCTAGACTTGACAACAATTATATTTCATAGGAATATATGCACTTAATTGAGAACTCTAATACACATCCCATAACTATTTCAGATCATGCACCAGTGAGATAAAAATGCTGGGTAATGAAGTAAAAGATGAGACACTGGTGCTTTCCCACCTACCTGTTAAAAACAGAAGAGTTTAAGGAATGGGTAGTGGAAATTATTCAGGAGTTATTAGGGAAAATAGAAATGACTCCAGAGGTTATAGCTAGTGAACTGGATAAAATTAAGCTGGAATTTTTAAAACAGAGTAGAAATAAAAGAGAAAGAGGTGTGGTTAAGAAGTAATTTGAATTAGAAAGAAGTTGCTTTTGCTACTCTGAGTATTAAATATATGGGGAATCTCACAGAACAAGAGGAGGCATTGATAAAATGCATGAGTTTAGAAGGATTGCTGGTAAGCAACGGTTTTTGAAATTAACTCCAGAGCACAAAAACTTTTGGCATAATGACTTGCGCAGTTGAAAGTAGAAAGTGTTGTTGCGAGACTTGGGGTATCTATAACAAGAAAATTTATTTATTATGTATTTATTTATTTATTTATTTACGTTTGTTTACCAGGAAAATCTGACTGGGCTAGTAGCCCGTTTTCAGCAGAGGCCCGGGGAGAAAAAACTCCAAAAATTACAAATATATTCTTTGATTAACAAGCATAATAAGCGGAGATCCTGTAGAGGTATTAGTGATATTTCAGAAATTTTATGAAAATCTGAATAAAGCAGAGAAGTGAAGAACTCAAAAAAAAAAAGGACAAATGTAGATATTTATAAAAGACTTAAATATGCCAAGTTTAGAGGTAGATGAGGCTCAACAACTAACAGTTAAGAGAGGAGGAGGTGAGACAAAAACGGTGATGTATAATCAATTTGCAAATAGACATGGTATTCCGTTGGATGTTTGGAAGCTGGGGGGAAGAAAGTGATAATGATGTGGAGGATTTTGTTTGTAACGGTATTTTAAAAGGAGGGGAGGTACTAACATCTTGAAAAAAAAAGCTGTGGTAGCTCTAATACCTAAAGATAGTAAAGACCCATCTGATCCAGCTTCGTATAGCCCCACTTCAATTTTAAACCATGACTATAAAGGATTTATGTCTGTAGTGGTTAAAAAAATGGCAAAGATGTTGCCAAAGTTGATAGATATGGACCAGTGTGAATTTGTCACAGTGAGCTTATCCATGTATGGAAAGTCATAGCAGTGCTTTGCTAGTTGTTTTTTTTGAGGAACTAGAATCTGATGTCAAGACAGATGACGTGCCACCCTGATTTTGAACTTGTTCACAGTTTTTCCTATGTAAAAACAACTGTAGCCATTACAATGTGCACATTGTATCACAAAAGCAGTGTTGGAAGCCCAGTATGGGTCCACCCAAAGGAAAAAAAAATGCCATCCTCGAGAAAATGGAGTTAAGTTGGCAGATCAGGCTGGACACCTGTCACAACCCTGGTGTAAACTCAAGCATTTCCAACAAAAGTGTACTTGCATTCAGGAAACTAAACCATAAATCATACAGCTAAAACACCTGTACTGTTTAACCCAGGATATGGATATACACTGGTAATTAACTCTAATTGCTGCTGTTAATATGAAAAAGTCAATCAAGAAATTAGATCTGTAGATCACTGCATCTACTTTATGGTTTATCTGGTGAACTAATATCACTGGAAACAAGCCACTCTGTTTAATTTCTTTTTTATTTTGTGATCTTAAGATGTGTACAAACCTAAACAGTAACTGTAAGGAGTTTGAAAATGCCTCTGTACAAACTTAAACATCAATTTTCAGGTATTTGAAAATGTTTTCTACTACTCATTTGGGACTTGGGCTTTCTTTTTGCTGTTAGGACAACAAAAGGGGGGGCAAACACTAGCCTCCTAGTTTGATCAACAGCCTACACCCATACTGATTACATGAGCCTCTTAACATCAACTAACCCTGACCTGGGCCCCTAGAGAGTGCACCCTCTCTCAGGAGATTGGTTAACTGCCCTTCCACCTGATCCCTCCCAGTTTCCAGCCCTTTATCAAGTCGGGCACAGAGGTATGTAGCCCTGTTTTGCATTGACTTCACCACGTGGAACCTGGAGAGAGGAAGAATCTGAACAGAAGTGCTCTCACTAACTGCTAGATGCAGGAAGAGGCTTGATAGTGAAGAACCCAGACTGGAACACCATAGAGCCACACTCTGAGACCAGGGATATTCTCCCTCTGACTGTAGATACCCCACAGCAACCGGGTATAGATATTCTAGCCAGTTGTCATGCATTTAACAATTTCTGTAATTTACAGTTCGATGAATAGATATTCTAGCCAATTGGCATGCATTTAACAATTTCTGTAATTTACAGTTCAGTGAAAATTGTTATCCCAGGGCCCCACTCCACTGTGCTGTATTCATCACTGGCACAAGGTTGCCTATGGTCAGAGGAGATCTGAAATACTTACTTTTATTCAAGGTTTTGCAGAGTCTGCAGTTCACCTGTTGGTGGATTTTTAGAAAAAAAAAAGAAAGCCTATACAAAAGTCTCTAAGGTATCAAACTTTACTTACATTTGTTATGTTTCTACTTGTCCACATCTATGAGCTCTGTAAAAATGAGTGCTGTGACTCGTCTCCACTGTAAGCTGCTTCTCTGGATGCATGTATTCTTCAAAAAAGTGGGAACCACCTAGTGTGGCTGTTAGTGACTACCTCTCCATGCATAGAAGAAAGTCTCTCTTCATCATGAGGAAGACTGTGGACAGATCACATTAATCATGTACACGAGCGACTTGTAAGCAAGCACCGTAAACCTTTTTTGCCG
The DNA here is from genome assembly GCF_019279795.1 of Protopterus annectens. Lineage (NCBI taxonomy): Eukaryota > Metazoa > Chordata > Ceratodontiformes > Protopteridae > Protopterus > Protopterus annectens. Next base: position 662,851,661 of record NC_056733.1, on the reverse strand, counting down.
AAAAAGAGAAGATTAGTCTTTCATAATGTATTTCGGGAGATATGAACCCCCTAAAAGAGTGCACAGTCTCTCATATTACATGTGATACAAGCATTAGACTGGAAAAAGTTCTGAAGTAAAGCTTTCATAACCTGCTTCAAGGAGTATGAGCCTCAAAAACCTGTCATATTACATGTGATAAAAACCAGGCTAATAAAGTCTGCTGATAAACTCATAAAAGCAGGCATTTTCAATGTTAAAACTGTAAACTACTCCATTAGATGGACCATGCTCAGATAAAAGTGTTTTCTTCCATATAGTTCTGTAGTGGTAGTTCATGGAATGTTGTCATATTTTGTTTGCTAAAAGTAAAAGCCTGTAAACTAAGAATGAGATTCCACAGGCTCCCAGTTTCCAGCCCTTTATCAAGTCAGGCACAGAGGTATGTAGCCCTGTATTGCATTGACTTCACCACGTGGAACCTGGAGAGAGGAACAGACTTTTCAGGAATATTCAAGTAAGGGACTAACCTCTAAGCTTTGGGATTAGCTTTCTGTTTTGATATCTCCCAGATTTTCCTCCATTCAGCTCCCCTGGATCTTCCCATCATTGTCTGTAACTGCCTTTAAAAAAACTGACCTTTTGAATGTAACATATTAGAACAAGAACACTCATCCATTTACTTAACTGAATGAACTACTTGAAACTTCAGCAAGGCATTTTTATTCCTTGCACATGGAAGGCATCAGAGGGGAAGTCTCCTCGCTCTGCTAGCTTAAGTGATTTTATCTGGACTAGTCCTCTGTACTCTTGTTTCTTGTTAGTACTATCACCTTCTGTGTCACAGGTGGGATACTAGACCTTACTCGAGCTTTCTGGATTACTGCCTCTGTTTTCCTCTTTGCTATCTTCTGAGAGACTGGCTGTTAGCTGACCAGTGAGTGAGCATAACTATCAACAATTAGGTAAAATAACTTGTTCTTTTCAGATGTACATGACAAGGTTTTGCCACACACAGGTTAGACTCATTTCCTTTCACCATAACTGCTTCTTAGTACTTTTCTTCAGCTTGGACTGGCCATTCAGCCTAAAAAAGTCAGAATTACAACCAGCTGAAATGAAAACATTTTCTGATATTACTCAAAATTCCTAACGGTGACATTTCTTTCAAGACAAAAGTGGTCCATAGGCTTTAGCTTTTCCAGTGGTACTTACAAAAGCCTACATTGTCAACACTAATGACCGTGGACCATGGGGTTCAGCTCTACCATTCTAATGGTTAAAAATGACGAGCATCATATCAGGAAAATGTAATGGTACTTTTGGAATCATTGGGATTTATTTAAGAAATGTTGTTCCCTCACTTTGCCTTTGGTCCAAGGCTTTAAACTGTTGATTTCACAAATTCAGCAAAATCCAGGCAAGTCTTTTTGTTAAACTAAATATGTCCAGAATATATTATGACAGCTGCTGCTGGTCTAGATTTTTTAAGCCCATTAACACAACATTAAATCACAAGGGGCACATTACCCTCTCAAATGAGGATGCATATGAAGGAAATGTTGGCCACTCAGCACTAAAATCTCTTGAATCTTGTTGAATGCCACAATCTCCAAATCTTGATGATGTGGTAGAATAAGCAGGGACAGAGTTACTCCTGTCCTGTGGACAGTTTATTCATGACAGCTTATGGTCAGATTCTGTTACGTGGAATACATTTCATTTGTTCACCCAGTCATCTATTTGAATACCCTGGCAGATCTTGTCAGGAAAAAATAGTTGTGTATCTCACAAAATGAAAATTAAATAGTTTGCTTTACCTATTATATAAAATTTGGGTAATATGAAATTAAATGTATTTACGCCCCTCATAATCACCCATTTCATGTATGCTACACTCTTTGTCTTCACACCATTGCATTAGCTGTGGATGCTTTAACAAAGTATTGAAGCTAACATACTTTATCCTACTCTTCAAACACTCATTTGTAATGTTTTATTAAAAGACAAAAAAAGTCAATTATGTTTTGATGGCTGTACTAAGGGCATTACTACCACGGCCTTAGTGTTACGGTATGTGGCTCAAAATCACATTTGATTTGTGATTTGCCTGTGTCCACAGTTTATCAACACCCACGAGGCAAAACATTACACTGTATAATGAAATCTTTCACACTCACAACATGGAGTATTTAGAACTCATTTCTTCTTATTTTTTTCTGCTGAAATTTTATATGTTTTAAAAGTGTCAAAGAAAACAGGTAATAAACATTATTTGGGCAGTGGAAAATATTTTCTTTTCAACGCCAATGTAATGAATTGGAACTATTGCAGTACATACCTGTTTTTTTAATGCTGTCCTTTTATATTTGCTTTCATAGTGTTGCACGGCACAGCGGTATAGTGGTTAGCATTGCTGCAGCACACCTCTTGATTTTGTAGTGTGGGGTCTGCATATTCTTTGTGAACCGTTGTGGGCTTTTTCCAAGAGTTGTGGTCTTATCCAGCTCCCAAAAATGTACCAGTGGTGAATTGATATTCCTCCAGATAGCACAGCACAAGGGTGTTTATGTGTCATGTTATAGGCTGTGTGCATGTGTGTTCTTTGATGGGTCGGCATCCCACTCCATTCAGGATTAGTTTCACAGCTTTGCGCTGAATGAGTTCTGAGATGGACTTCATCTCTCATAAAATGAGTTAAGTAGCTAAATGGGGAATCTTTGCATAAATGCATGTCTGACATTTTTCCTTTATGTTGGTTTATCATTTCATTGCATTCCTCACTTCAGGTGACTTTTTCACTTACAGTAACCATTTCTGATTCAAAGATGGCCCTACACAGTGCTGTACTGTGAAAGAGGTTCAACACCATAGTGGACTGTCTCTTTGGCCTACAGCAAATGCTAATGAGACATACTGGGAGAGTGGCCTATGTTAATTAGCCATGTGGACTTCCCTGGAAAGGACTATGGTAATGCATTTCAGTTATGTCACTGAAATGCCTTACCCAGTCAAAAATGCCTGCTGCGAGGCATTTCAGCAGCATTAATCAGCTCAGCTCGTTAACCAACTTGCCCATTACTTTCAATGGGTGAGATTGGGTTAGAGGTAACTGCTGGGTAGTTTAGGGCGCAGGTTGTAGTGTGTGTGTGTGTGTGTGTGTGTGTGTGTGTGTGTGTGTGAGACTGTGGGGATGGGGCGCTAAACACCAGGGATAGTCTGAAGTCATGTAAAAAGTTATTACTACAACAATGGTTTTGCTGCAGGAAAGCTGTATAGGCAGGAGACGAACACTAGACAGCAGGGATAGCTTTTAAATATCCCCCTAAAGTCACGTAAAAAGTTAATAGAACAACTGTTTTGCAGCATGAAGTTTGGATGGGGAAACACTGGAAGCCAGGATTAATCTGTAAATATTCCCCTAAAGTCACTTAAAACGTTAGTACAACAGCAGTTTTGCAGCACTATAAACATATGGGTGGCGGGACACTAGACATAAGGGATTAAAATGAACATGGGAAAAGCATGGAACCATGTACCATTGTCACCAAAAAGCATTTCACTAGTAGAGCCTTAGTCCTCTGTGCTACCACTAGACACCAAGGATCTTTCTTAAATATTACAGTAAGTCATTTAAGAAAGGGTAAAGTAAAATGAGGAGGAAGGTTTGAATCCTAGGACAGGCAGCAGCTTATTAACAATTCAGTGATTTATTCCTTTTTGCTAACTGATCAGCTTTGCATTGAGATGCATTTTGAGAACTATAGAAAGTATGAAACTTTTAGACTGACTGATTCTGGCTGTCCATGAGGCACATGGAGCAAAGCAGGGGCACAGTCAAGAACAGTTGTGGAGGATGGGGGGGGGTGTCCATTTGGTGGTGGTGGGGATGCCATATCTTTAAATGGACATGATGAAGAATTTAGAACAAAGCCAGGAGGAACAGTAAACGATACCATGAAGGGGTGTGTGTGTGGATGTGTATGTGTGTGTATGAATGGGGGCAGGGGTTGCTTGTGAAAACACAAACATGGACTGCCAGAAGAGCTTACGGTAGGAAAGTGCTGATTAGCACTAACAGTGATTACCAGTGACTCGGAGGCATGCAGATTGCAGCTAACATGTCTGAATCACATATTCTATGATCACAGAAATGGCTCTTACCAGTTACCACTCACTGTGGAATTCTTTCTAAATCCCAAGGAGGTGTTCTCTGAGTTTTACTGTATGACTAAAATAGTTTCTGTGATACATTAATCAGGTTATGTAACTTTCTTCAATTTTTAGTGTTTTTCTAAGCAAGAAAATAAAGAACACGAGTTAGGATTATACTCAGAAAACTGAAGTTTTCTGTTTCCTTTGTGAAAGGCAGGCAAAGAGGGCCATTCACTAAACAGGTGCTTTCCTATGGCTGAGCAAATCTTTTAGCTTATGCTAAGGAACTCTTTCGTCTTATAGCAGATTTATCAGAACTTTGCATGGTGTGGTCATAACCTTGATCTAAGATGGCAGGAGTTGTCTCACTAGCATTCTTTAGAAATCTTTTGTCTCAAGATTTCTGGGAAGCTGTCACTTTGGTTTCTAATAATAATTTAAACGTCTGCATGAAATATTTTCTTACTTCCGTTGTTTGTTCCTTTGAAGACACAAATATGCTCTTTCATATACTGTTGAGTACTGTGAATCTGAGAAACTGCAGCAGAGAACTGTTTTGATAAGGATAGTGCAGATGTATGAGGTGCATTCTGTGACACTCAAGCTTGTAATAAAGCAATGCCTACAGCTGGATAGTTCCCCTTCACTTCCATCCCCAACATTTTTGGACTATTACGTATAAATGTACATTTTTTGGTAAATAAACTATCATTCTAGACATATACTCCTGTGATCCATATTATTTCAGTTTACTCTTAAAGTAATTGCTAATGTAAAACACTGGTTGCAATAAATCTTATTCTGAATGAGTTAAATAAAACCAGTGACATCTGGGAATTTGATCACCTCTTTGTTTCTTTCATGTAAGACAAAAAAAATTTTGGCAGTGACTTAAAAACACCATCTGAAAGTAAATGGACCATTACTGAATGATTGATAGGTTTCCGTAGCAGACCAGTAGACAATCTATTTGTTGACCAGGAAGTTTCAGCTTTATTTTTCCTGAGACTTTACTATGACTGTAGTGCCTTTACAATGATTTGTCTTAGTAACTTAACTTTGGAACTTTGGTTAGCTATCCAGCATAAGAGACTTCTTTCCAATTATGACTTTTGTTACGTTTTGATTACTTGGACATCTTTTGACAAATGTACATATGATAGTCCAATAGCATGTAAGGACTTCAGCAAAATGCTCATCTTTAACCCTGAGAATGCCTTTCTTTTGAAGATTGTAAGATGATTGCATAGATTAATAAGGCTGCAGAGATGAGAAGATATACATCTTACAGTATTATATCCATGAGTTATGTGCTAATCTTAAAAAAGCTACAAAGATTAGAAGGCCAAAACTTAAAGGCTTATGTCCATGAGCTATGTGCTAAACTTAATAAGGTCACAAAGATTAGAAGGTGAAACCTTATAGGGTTATATCCATGAACTGTATGCTGAACTAAAAAAAGCTACAAAGATTAGAAGGCAAAACCTTATAGGGTTATATCCATGAACTATGTGCTAAACTTAAAAAACCTACAAAGATTAGAAGGCAAATTCTTACAGGGTTATATCCATGAACTGTGTGCTAAACTTAATAATAAAACTTAATAAAGCCACAAAGATTAGAAGACAAAACCTCATGGGGTTATTTCCATGAGCTGTGTTCCACGTTTAATAAGACCACATAAGTAAGAACACAGAAATCCTTTTAAGGTTATATCCGCGAACTGTGTAGTAAACTTAATAAGGCCACAAAGATTAGAAGACAAAAACTTACAGGGTTATATCCATGAGTTATGTGCTAAACTTAATAAAGCCACAAAGATTAGAAGAGAAAACCTTACAGGGTTATATCCATGAACTGTGTACCAAACTTAATAAGGGCACAAAGATTAGAAGACAAAACCTCACAGGGTTACATCCATGAGTTATGTGCTAAACTTAATAAGGCCACAAAGATTAAAAAGACAAAACCTTACAGGGTTATATTCTTGAAATGTGTTCCAGGTTTAACCAGACCACAAAGGTAAGAATACAGAAATCCTTATAGGATTATATCCATGAACTGTGTGCTAAACTTAATAAGGCCACAGAGATTAGAAGACAAAACCTTACAGGGTTATATCCATGAACTGTGTGCTAAACTTAATAAAGGCACAAAGATTAGAAGACAAAATCTCATAGGGTTACTTCCATGGTCCAGGTTTAACACGACCACAGAGGTAAGAACACAGAAATCCTTATATGGTTACTTCCATAATCTGTTTTCCAGGTTTTACGACCACAAAGATAAGAAAATAGAAATTGTTATAGTGTTGTTGCCATGAACTGTGTTCCATGTTTAATAAAACCACACAGATAAGAAGATAGAAATCTTTATAGGGTTATATCCATGAGCTATGTTCCAGGTTGAATAAGACCACCGAGATAAAAAGATAGAAGACCTTATAGGGTTTTATCCATGAGCTGTGTTCAGGGTTTAATAAGACCACATAGATAAGAAGACAGAAATTCTTATAGGGTTATTTCTATGAGCTGCGTTCCAGAAGTAGTAAGGCCACAAAATTTAAAAGGCAAAGATAATTACAGGTTTATGTACTGCAATAAAAATGTGAAACTCAAAAGGAAGAAAGCTAGAGGCTAAAAAGAGACTGACTGTTCATTTTCTTCATTAGTCATATGCTTTCTCATACAATTCCTTCCTAGAAAGCGTAACCAGAGCAAGCAAACTGTCTTCATTTTTGTGGTAAACTTGTTTTTAAGTGAATTCCAAATAGGCAAGCCCATTCCATTGAATGAATTCAGCTTGACAGTGTTTGTAACTTACCCCAAATCTGTGAACCTCATTTAAGGTTCTGTTAGTTAAAAGGTGCAGGACCTGAAGCACTTCCATGGACAGTTTCCCTCAAATGTCATTTAAGATTGCAGATTTGAACCTGACTCTAGAATGGACTAATCTGATCAGGATTTAGTGGAATTAGCACTGAAGGCAGTTACCATATCTTCTCATATGGTTCTTATGTATTGCATTAATGTGGACTTTGTTATGGCTAAAAGGGTTCATAGTGGATTAATTCACTTACTTTGTTAGTATAAATAAATCAAAATACTTCAATTTCAAGGATTAGCAGCTGTAGCACTAGGGATAGTGAGGCCACATAAATACTAATGGCACCCCTCCAAGAAGAATCCAGTTCTTTGTAATAGAAGAAACAGTAGAAGGTCATTGTGAATTAAATACATATAAAGGGGGGGGGGGTCATCCCTGTCCACAGGCCAGAAAGCTGGGTCACAAAATGTGTAGTCAGAGCTGAGTACAGTGGTGGAATGAAGTCCAATGAAGAAACATAAAGCCTAATACTGAAGTGTTGAGACATCCCTCAGATGTGGAGCAAGTAATGATGTAGCCTTTGTAACTGGCTCCTGTTCCTACCATCACAACACCCTTACTGACATGTTGCTGGTTATACACCCCCAAGCTTATAGCTTAAAGGGGCACTGTTGTTGTTGTGTCTTTCGGCTTTTCCCGGTTAGTGGTCGCCACAGCGGAACTCCAGTCCGCTAATAATTGGCAGTTGATTTTTACGTGCTGAGTTGCCGGCCCTAACGCACAACCTTCAACGAAGGTACGTCCATTCACGCACGTCTCCACAGAAGACGCTCTGGCTGAGAATCGAACGGGACAACTGTCTCATTTCTAAAATCAGTTGCTTGCTGGAGTACTTTGTTTATCTTGTAGTGTAGTGCAGTGTAAGTCACATTTTCACAGAGGCAGGATTTTCAGAGAAGCTTTGTTAGATTTCACAAACGTCAGTGGGGGATGGTCATTACAGGAAATGCTAACAGTTTACAGTTTGTTCTTTTGTATTTTCCTCCCCCACCCAGCTATTTATTTGATTAGCTAAATGACTGAATGACTGACTGCTTTAGCCTCAGACAGAGAATCTGTATAGTCACACTCGGATCTGAAGCCTTTGCAGCAATGAAATTACATCTTTAGTATATGCATTTTTTTTTTTTTTTTTTTTTTTTTTTGGTAAAACTTACTGGAATGATTATCCCAACTTAGGCAATTGTATTTTCTTTTGTTTGTTTGTTTCATGCTTGTTGCTACATGCATTTTCCCTTCACTGGTAACTATTTTTCATATGGTCAGCAATAGTATTCCTTACTAGTGCATGTACTAATTCAGACATACATTTACAAGACAGTTTCCCTCATTTCACAGGACAGCATTGCTTTGGACAGTTGCATCTTAGAAACAAATCCACTGAGTTGTAAATGTCCTAAGATTGTAGAAGAATAAAATCTTATAATGTTTCAATAAAAACATGTCAGACAACATTGAATCGTGTTACTGTACTAAATTTATATACATGTGTTTGTAAAACCACAGCCTTGCTATGTCTTACTTACTGGCTTGAAATTCAAGGTATTCTTGATTATCTTGTCAAATTTGTATATGCTGGATAAATGATAAATTCATACCTCTCAACCTCTTAGAGCAAGAAATCTGGACAAAGTGATAAACAAAAGTGGAACAAAGGTCCAACAACATGGACGATTTTTAAATATTGCTCTTTACAAACTTAGAAAGTTGGCAGAATAACAGGTTTTGCATTAGCATGAATATTCTGATGGGTAGGAAGTCTGAAACTCAAATTTCTGCCATTATTTTCTAACTTCAGTATTTAATGATTTGCCACTATTTTGCCAGAAAACCACAATTTTATGAAAAAATGGACCAAACATATGAGGTAAAAATCTGCACATTCTATGAAAATCTGTACAGTTGAGAGGTATGGCTGATAATGCATGTATTTTATTAAAACTTTATATGCAGTCCACATAATTGTTTTAGTGGTATACTTCACTGTTAATCTAGGAATTCTCATAACTTTTCTCAAACTTGCCTCTTTTGTGATGCAGATGGCTGTGTTGATGAGACCACTTACCCCCTTATCAAGATGGAAATAGATAATTTAAATAAATAAATGTATGTGTCATTATGTGTTTATCATATGTATTGCTTTGGTTGTTTAAAATTTATTTGCTGTATACCTTTGTCTTTATAGATCCACATATATTTGTATGTCTACACATATGCACACATAACTATATTATATATGTATGTGTGTGTATATATATATATATATATATATATATATTTTTTTTTTTTTAATTTTTATCCTGTAAATGTGTTAACACTCATTTCTTTTATCTATAATTTCTATTACTTGATGTGATGACTTTGTATGTCACCTTAGGCTGGAGCTTTTCTCCCAGGGCCTCCGCTGAAAATGGGCACTGTCCCAGTCAAACCATCCCAGTAAACAAATGTAAATTAAAATAACTTAAAAAAAAAAAAATAAATATATATATATATATATATATATATATATATATATATATATATACATATACATACACACACACACGCGCGCGCACACGCGCACACACACACACACACACACACACACATACACATATATATAAATCTGTTTCTGAATTTGTGTGTCTCTGTTTATGCGTACAGACATATACACACCTATATGCATGGTGTGTTGGTGGATATATACATGCACACTCTCATAGACTGTCTTGCAGAAGGTATTTTGACTAAGGTGACAATATAGCTGCTCCTAGCAGCATTCATGTCACTAACTCTTTATTGCTAGTTTTACAAGTAACAGGTTTTTTTTCCATTTGTCATATGCCACTTGACAAGAGTATTAAAAGTGTGACTCAGACTACAGAAATTATAGACCCATATGCTTAACCAGCCTTATCTGTAAGGTCATAGAATGAATCATCATTGACCCTATAGATAAGGACATAGGTGATCCCCAAACCCTTGATCAGACACAGCTTGGTTTTGTCAAAGACAGGTTATATATCTGTGCATACAGCCTACCTTAACTTAGCAAAGGCCTTTGACACAGTCCCACATTCAGGCATCATTGATAAACTCTCTGTTGAATATTAACCCTTATGTTGTCAGGTGGGTTGCTAACTGTCTCATGATCGGATCATACTCAGAGTTGGGGACTTTACCTCAACAAGCAGAACTGTCAGCAGTGGAGTTCCATCGTGGTCAGTGCTGGGCCCCCAGTTGTTTGGAATATACTTCTCAGATGTTCAGGCAAAAAAACAGAGGGGCTGTGCCTGACTAAGTTTGCTGGTGACTGCAAATTAGGTGCAATCACTGAATCCTCAAACAATGTCAATATACTTCAAGAGAGACTTTACCAAAATCAGTGGTTGGTGCCAAAGCTGTGGACTCAAACTCAGTGCTAAAAATGCATAATCATCCCCTTCGGTAAAAACAATATCCCTGCAGGCCATCATATAATAATACCCTAACGTAACAACTCAGTAGTGAGAGACTTGGGAGTTCAAGCTGACTGTAGCCTAAACTTTGACCACCGTGTGTCTACTGTGGTAAGGAAGGCATTCTGCGTTGCTCACCTCATTATCAAAGTCATTGCCTCAAGAGCGAAAGAGGTATTCTCAAGAGTGAAAGAGGTCATAACCCCCCCATGTACTTGACTCTTATCAGGCCAGTAATTGAGTACAAGGCTCCCTTTGGTATGTACCTCACCAGGGACCTGCAGCAACTTGAGAGACCTCAGAGATTTCTAACCAAGAAAATTACAGGGTCTCCACCACATGTCATACACTGACATATAGAAGTCGCCGTCACTGTACTCCGTTGCATACAGACTACTTAGAGAACACTTGTGCCCTGGCCTACAGATCAATCTCGCATCCATACCTAATGGAAATGCTGCATATCCACAAGTCAGATGGGATAAGGGTCACTTGCTCCAGGGAACTTCACCTGGCCTATGACATAAGTAGGGCCTGCTGGAGAGACAGATATGTCTCTCAGAGGTTGCCACTCCTCTGGAACAGACTGCCAATTCACATCATACAAAGCCCTCTATGATCCTGTTTGTGTGTAGCCTGGATGACTGGATGGAAAACCATAAATTCCTTGCCGGGGATTTCACCTATGACCCTCCTAAATACGAGCAGTCATTGCTAACTAAGATCTTGAGTTTAGGCTAGATCCTTTATATTGGGTTTCTGTAGTATTGTATTGGGTACACATGGCTAGGCTTATAAAGACATTTGGGTCAGTAGCCTAGTAACCACCAATAAACCTATCAAGTAACAAGAGTGGTCTTGCCCTCAGTCATCTAAATTTTTAGAGTTGATAATCTTACTTGTGTGTTGGCACACTCTCAGACCGCACTGCATTTTTTTTTCAGGATAACTGTTGCCATATTCATAAAAAATTAGTGGGGGGTGGTATTTAGAAGGAAGCATGCTCAACAGCAGGTGGCCAAGAGTAATTATATGTAGACATTAATTTACCATTACAGAGTTGGATTTCTTCCTGGATATACAAACAGAAGGCAAACAAGGTACTCCCAACTCAAAATTGGACAACATATGTATAGTTCAGGCAGGGAGCAATCAGCAAAAAGGGTGAAGTGAAGAATAATTGGACATTTTACACTATGTTGCTTTAATAGTAGGCTCAATTCAAGAGAGTGGCACTGGAAACAGCACCAATACCAGTATGGGTACAGATTAATTCACAGCATCAGTGGACGTATGAGAACAACAGATAATAAACACCCTCAGTATAGGTAATTAGGTGGCTTACAAAAGGGTACTACAGCAGTTTAGAAAGAATAGGAAGATGCAAGGTTGTCCAGTTATATGTCTTATAGCAGTAAAACAATGGAGGGCACGCACCCTGCTACTGTTAGAGGTTGATTAAAACAAGTTGAAGGCAGCATTACACCTGGCAAGCAATCAGTTGGCTGCACAAAGGCATGGGGAGGTAGTGTGAGCCTTATGGGACAAACTCCAAAATATATGTCATCAGTAATACAACAGTTTGTTTTTCATAGCCTGCTGTTTATCATTCCTATGTGGAGCAATTAATTGGTTAAAATAAGAATATTCTAATGATAAACAAGAGCAACCTATGACTGATCAGGAGGTGAAGAACCAGTGGCTGTCTCAAGCCTCAGGAGCCACAGAATGGAATGTAATACAATGCCTACAGCAGTACCAAACAGTGTGCCTGCAACACAGAAATCCACTCACACAGTTTGATCATAGACTGGAACTTAAGAAGGAGCAGTTTTCGGCCATGAGAAGGGTGCTCTGTTTACCCAACTTCAGATGTGGGCTGTACTGAAGAAAACAGTGGGGTGATGAAACTTGGACCCCAAACATAAACCCCACGCTCAGTTAGATTCCATGCTCATTTAGCATAGCAGCAGCTTCTCATGTGCAGTGGGCAAGGATATCATGGGATCTACAATGCTTGTGAAAGATAGCTGAAAAATAACCTCTTCTACCATGCCTAGCATTGTCGTCTTTTATTTTCAGAACCTGAGTGTAACCTGTAAGACACACATTTCACCTTCCCATGTTACCTTTTGTGGACTGGAGCTTCCTACATGTTTGATCACCCTGCTGGTGCTCTTCCATGTGAATAGGAACACCGACATATATCACCTCCTGGAACATGCTGACATTACCTGCAATATATTGTGGTACCTAAGGTATAACATGTAAAATTTGTCTAAAGTCCAAATTATGACATTTACACTGATGCCACACAGTTTGCTGAGCTGTACACCCTTCCACAATCCTTACTATTGCCTACTGTTTATGGTAATACTTACATCAAGGGTACAAATGGCATTGTTGACATGTCAGTTCTTGCTCTGTATGCCATTCTTCAGCAGACAGAGTGCTGTCCATCAGTAGGGTACATGGCCCATTCCACCCTGCTTGACCTGTTACAGCTATGCAAAATGCACACCTCCATGAACACCCCCAATAAAGACTGTAATCTTTTATAGACAGAGAAATGGAACATGGCTGTCACAACAGATTTCTATCCAAATGAATCCTATATTTCATGAATAAACTTCCTATGCATATCAAGCAGTACTACACATGGTCTGTATTCAGTAACATTCTGGATGAATAGCCTGGAAATCATAAATCCTCTTTGGGGTGTATAGCATGATGCTTCTTGACCATGCAGCTTAACTCACTCAACAGTGCTCAGGCTTAACTGGCTATGCTCATCAATGGTCTTTTGAACTGCATGCCTAGTATATACTATGACCTTATCAACCTAATATATAATTACCAACTATCTTACACATGTGCATGCTGCATACAGAATATATATGCAGACAAAAACATCAGTTTAGTGACAAATGTATTTCTATAATCCATCTCATTTGAATGTCATTACTGCAAGATTTAGCTTTACACACTGTGCTGTTTTTCCTTTCAGAATACCCCTCACTGTGTTTTTGTCCTGTAAGAGTACCAGCTATATACACACCTAACAAGGTACCTGTAAACAAACATATAATTGTTTACTTTATTAAGTAATGAAAAGAACCTCTCCAAGGTGCCATGAATTAAACATATCCTCTGTTTGAAATTATTTCATGTATTCCCCTTATTTCTTTATTCGGCTGTTTATCTGTTTGTTTACTTATTAATTTTAGTTTGATAACCATGTAAGTGGGAGGCTGACAGACCTTTTTGAATCACAACCTGAGCTCCATGGTACAAGACACAAACAGAAAATTGTAAATAGAATAAAGAATTATACCACTTCCTGAAAGAATGTCAAACAGTTTGGCAAAATGCAGAAGTGGAATCCAAGCAAGAATGATAGTTGAAAAAATATAAGAAATGGAAGTGAAGTCCAACTATAACTACCACTTTGCGTGTAAGAATGGCATTATTGCTCATGCCTGAAGTATTTGCACGTATGTATGTATGTATATATGTAAAATGTATAAATATAAATAAGCTGTTTACCAGAGTGGCTATGTTAAGTATAGACGGATCTCTCCATTTGTATTTATTTTTTTAGTTTTATGTGTAATGGTATTCTTTACACTAATGAATGTATATTATAGATGCCTTGCTTTGTTATGATTCATCAGCAAACTGTCTCTTTGCAACAAAATATCACACTTGCTTTTATTTGAAATTTACCCTGTTTCACTGTAAACCTGTTAAATTATATCTATGTATGCCTAGATATGATAGTTATATAACAGTCAATTAAATAAAACCCTGACTTCACATGCAACCTGTGTGTCTGTTTGCTTGTTTATTTATTTTATAAAATAAATTAAAATTTTACATGGAATATGTGCGTCTGTTTACTTATTTATGTATGTATAAAGTTGTACTGGCTAGCACTAATTAGAAACAAAAAAGGTCTGTCTAATGTATAGGAATATACATGCAATAAAAGCCATTAATTTGTTGTAATTTCATGACATTTCAGTTATAATTGAAGGCATACCTCTCAACTCTTATAGTGCAGAGAGAGGACATTTCAGTTATAATTGAAGGCATACCTCTCAACTCTTATAGTGCAGAGAGAGAAGCCTTAACAGAAACATTTTAATTGCCTAAAGTAGTTACCAAAGTCCAAGATAAAAGAGTAGACAACAGTAACTTTACTCAAAAGTGTTGCAAAAGAACAGTAAGGTACAAGCAGAACACAGAGTCCATATGACTTGAAGATGACTAGTTACTCCCCAAGAAATACCCTCTACCACTTAACCCCACCTACTGTTACTACAGCACAGGTCCTCACTGCACTCTCCAGAGCTAAACACACTACAGCAATGAGCCCCGATAATATATAGGGATGCCTCCTATTTAGTTTGAAAATTGACCCTTCAAACCCAAGAGAATGTCTATTCAGTCACAACCTCCAGTCAGGCTTCAGTCCTAGGAAATGTAGGACTGCAACAGTCATCCCTCTACATAAAGCTGGACCATCAACAGACCCAGGGAACTACAGATTCATAAGTTGGACTAGTCTTACATACAAGGCAATGGAAAAAGTTATAATGGCTCTAATAAATACATAGGAAATCTACAAACATTGGACCCATCCTAATTTGGGTTTGTCAAAGCTAGGGCATACCCACTAAACCCAATGGACTACCTTGAGAAGGCCAGTTGAGCCATGGATGATGGGCAAAAAAGTGCATACTGCCTACCTCTACCTGGTAAAGGCATTCAATATACTACCTCACTTAGGAATTATTGACCAACTCAAAATTTTAGACAGAAATCTCTGTGCAACACAATCGATATTCAAATGGCTCATGGATAGGGCACATGAAGTTAGGGTGAGGGAATTCACCTCCACCAATAGGCTTGTTACTAGTGGTTTCCACAGGACTTAGCACTTGGAACTCTCCTGTTTGGAATACACTTCTCTGAAGTCATAGCAAATATGACCACCCCTGCATATTACAGACCCAGTGGTGAGGGACTTGATAACTCAGGTTGACAGTAACCTGAAGTTTGATCACCATGTCTCCACGGTGGTGAGAAACTTCTTCTATGTGGGGTAAGTTATAAGTTATGGTGTGGCATCCAGAGCTAAGGATATCATATCCCATGATGCTTAGACCTCATTAAACCAATAATCGAGAGTACTCTTCTGCACTCTTCAGTATGTACCTCACCAGGCATTTGCAACAACTATAGTGGCGACAGACGTTCCTCATTAAAAGAATAACGGGTGTAAATAACATGTCCTATGAGGAAAACACAAAACCCTTGCCCCTGTACTCTGTCTCCTACAGACTACTGAGGGGCAATCTATACCTAGCCTACAAGGTCTTCTCAGATCCAGCCCTGACGAATATGCTACACATTCACAAAACAAACAGCACAAGAACTGCCTGATCTAAGCAACTAAACCTAGTCTGTGACATAAACAAAACATGTTGGAGGAACAGAGGTATGTTTGCGAGATTACCCTTTGTCTGGAAAAGACTCCCCCATTTATGTGAAACAGAGCTCTTCTTTAAGCCTATTCAAATAACATTTTGGACCAACAGATGGGAAGTCATAAATTCATCCCTGTTTGTCACCTGTGGCCTGTATGGATGGCAGCACCTTATAAATGCTCTAAGGCACAAGCATACACCAAAAGTCATTCTAGTCCTTGGGCATTGACAATTACGAAAACTGGGGCATGAATGGCCATGCTTAAAAAGGCTCTAGGGCCATTAGCCTGCTAACCTCCTATGAGGATTTCTTCTAGTGAGTTGCAAATGTATGAACTTGCTTTCCTTACAAATTTATGTGACATGAACATGTTGGAATCCAGAAATACATATAATAACCCAAATCATCCATAGTGGAATGTAGGAAAAGGAAGGATACTGGTTAGCAATTAGCTTTTCTTTGAATAAGCCATACTTTACTGGGTATGATGTATGTAATGTATTTATATAGCATACACCATGGACAGAAGTAGATTAAAAAAAATAAGGACACCTAGGGTACACAAGTCCCAAGATAAAAAAAAGTGCCCGATCCTTATATGCGCACTGGTTCAAGACACAGAAACATTCCAACAATGGGGTTAGGCCAGGTTTAGGGGGAGGATGCACCTACCCCATTGTGCAAAGAAGTAGTAGTCCACAAAAACTGATAGGCCAGAAAAGAACCATAAAGATGACAGAGAGTACTACTGAGGAAAATAAATTATGTTTTGCTAGTATTATGCCAGAAGCCCAAAATTACCAGATAGAAGATATTCAAAAAGATTGAGAGACAAATCAGAGGAAAGAAAAATACTTGCGGAAGAAAAACTGTCAAAACCTTCAAATGCATTTTTGAGTTCATTAATACAACAGATCCATGTAAACCATTACATAGACAAAAACTTTGGGTCGTTTGGAAAAAGAAGCAACCAAGGAAGTGCAAAAAATGTAAAAAAAACAACACTTAGAGATTTTTGAAAGGTATGAAAAATATACATGGACATGGGAAAGAAAGAGATCTGATTTGCTGCAATATTTATGCAAAGGAGACAGCCAAAGCAATCAATACCAGAAAGCATCTCCAAAGATATTTGAAGAGAAATACACACAATATACTGAGGTATGGAAACTTTCGCAACACAAAAAACTAAGATCAACAAGAGGGAATGTAAAACAGAAGATAAGTACAGTAGAAGTTAAACAAATAGAAACTGAGATTATGGAATATTCCAAAGTGAAGGATTTAGTGTAAAAAGTCTAACATAGTTTATGTCACAGCATGATGGAACCATTTGTCCCCAAAGTAAGGAAACAGAAAGAAAGAAATATGGACGCGGAAAACTATAACAACATTAATATGATGCAATATTTATGCAAAGGAGAAAGGCAAACAAATCACTACAAAAAGCGTCACCAGAGGCAGTTGCAGAGAAATAAAGGCAAAGGCACCCGGATATACAAAATTTCACAATACAAAACAAAATAAGAAAACAAAGGGGGAAAGTAGAAAAAAGGAATAGTAATGTAGAAGTTAAAGAAATAGAAACTAATGTTATGGATTACCTGAGATTTAGTGTAGAAAATCCTACAGTGGTAATGTTACAGCATGATGGAACAATGCATCTAACAGATTAAGGAGAAACCGGTGGAACAGGAAGCATCTGATCACTTGCCACATGACGATTCTCTACAGCCTTCAGTAGGACATTAGTAAAAGGTTCAGCAGAGTTACATAGCAAAGGAAGGAGCAAGAAACTCCTGCTGTCACCCCACCTGATGCTATCCACTCCTCTTACCCCTTCCATCTCAAAAAAAAAAAAAAGTAAGCATTTACCAATTTAATTGTTTAGTTTTATTATCCTCATATATATTAACTATTGTATGAATTTTCTGTTGCTTTTATTATTGTTCATAGGTTAGCATTAAGCTAACTGCCCTTGCGAGCCATTGTAAGCCTAGCCAATTATCCCTTGTGAGACTCAAACCCTGCGCCTTGTGTTTGTAAGGCAAACATCTTAACCATTAGGCAAATATTATATTGGAGTTTTTATTGCTGATTTGGGAAATTCTTCTTTTTTTTTTTTTTTTTTTTTTTTGGAGCTTTTCTCCCTGGGCTTCCATTGAAAATGGGCTCACCTAGGCCCAATGGACTTTCCCAGTCAACAAACTGCAAATAAATAAATAAACAAACATTGGCAACTCTGACACAGTCAATGTTGTGTAGTGATAGACAATTGAATTCCTATATGAAAGAGCAACAGATGATGCAGGATGCAGCTGAAGAGAATATGTTACAGGAAGGTGTTCAGGAACTTTCTGTGGAATCCCTGCAGCAAACAGAGAGCAAAGGTAACAGTTGCTGTACTTAATAGAGATGGATAGACAGATTAAGATCTTCTTCTTCTGTTAGCTTTTCCCGGTTAGGGGTCGCCACAGCAGATCACCAGTCCACTCATGATTGGCAGTGGAGTTTTACAGTGTCGAGCTGCCAGCCCGGCGCCCAACCTTCCACAGAAGGCACACACACGCACACACTCACGCCTAGGGCCAGTTTAGAATGTCCAACCCACCTACAGCATGTCTTTGGGATGTGGGAGGAAACCAGAGCATCCGGAGGAAACCCATGCGACCACAGGGAGGACATGCAGACTCCACACAGAAGGCACCCCAGCCGAGGATCTAACCGGAGAACCTCTTGCTGTGAGGCGACAATGCTAACCGCTGCACCACCGTGGCCGCCCCCAGACAGATTAAGATCAATGAAAAAAATATTACAGAAAGGCAATAAGACCCAAAATGTTAGAAGTCTGATTAAACAAATGAACACAGTAATTAAATCTGTCAACAGAAATTTGTGTAATGTAACAGAAGTAAATAGGCTATATTAATTTGCAGCTAAATTATTAACAGATAAAGTCTTACCACAAAAACACAGGACAATAAGGGAAAGGAAATTACAAATCAAATGCTATCATAGAAGTATCAAATAGAGAAAACTATAAAGCAATTAAAACAAGACGTGCCACTGTTAGAAGAGTACAGAAGAGGGAACAGATCAACAAAAATATGCAGAAAGATAGATATGAAGAAAGCAACGTGCAGTATCAGAACAGACCAGGATCTATTGTGTACTATCACAAATTATGGACTACAAATATAAGCACCGGCAGAAAAACGTAGAAGATACGCAGATAAACATAAAGGAAATGTACTAAATAAGTACTTTATTGATGACCCAAAAAAGTCAAAATCACAGTCTAAAATTAAATACCAAAAAATGCGTTACTGTATGCCTGGGAACTACCACACTGACAATATGCCCCTAAGACTTGACCCAGTTGTTCAGCATTTGGGAACTTATCTGGACAGTGACTTAACGTTTGATCAAGATGTGCCTGTTGTTGTAAGAAAGTCCTTCTGTAGTTCACAGATTATAAACAAAGGGATTGTGTCTAGATCAAGGGATGTCACTAACCCATTTTACTGAGCCTTCATTGGGCCAATCATTGCATGTAATGCCTTCTTTGGCATGTATCTGTTCGGACACATGCAACAACTTGACCTCCCACAAAGATACCTTACTAAAAGGATACAAGGCCTAAACAACAGGTCCTACGTAGACTGACTAAAATCCCTGTCACTTGGTATCCTAAAGTCTCCAAAGGCATGATAGAGGGCATCCTCTGACGTATTACTAATGGATTTACTGCACATCAGTAAGTCAAATGGCATCAGAAATACTTTGCCTAGGTATCTAAACCTCTTCTGCAAAATTAATAGAACAGTTTGGAGGGACAGGTATATTTTGCAGAGGATACCACTGCTGTGGTACAGACTCCGCATTCACATAAAACAAATTTCATCCCTGTCCATTTTGGAGTGCAACTTAGATATATGGATGGGAAAAATGTTACCCCAGAAGTTCCCCATGCACTACAAATGGGCAGATGCAGCTCATAAATGCTTTATCCTAGGCATGGGTACACTCATTATCTAGGGTATGATCCCAGTTATTCTCATTAGGGGTACTATGTAATAAACCATGGGACAGGTAAGGCCACTCTACAACCAAGTGGGATAGGTTATTTCAAACAAAAAAGGGAAATTAACTAGATAAAGTGGCCTGCAAGAACAGCTAGCCTAGTACTTTCCTTACCTCCGAACCTATAATCTTACATTTGACATGCAAACTCATCTAAACTTGGGATGCTTTAGAGATCCAAAAATGTTATCACCAACACAAATAAAGCCACACTCGCCACTACTTAGCACCTCCCCTTACTAGTTTAAGGAGCACTCCTTCTTACTAACTTCCAGGAAGCACAAAAAGCAAAATTTTAGCAATGCTATAATAACGTGACTAAATTTGCAGCAAATGCCCCCTTTAGAACTAACTACTGTATAGCACTGAAAGCCTACATTGTTAAAACTAGCCCACCAACTAATATATACAGAACTTCTTCCCACCAACAATAGCCAGCTGTCATCTGCTTGTCTAGCACTAAATACCATTCTATACAAGTATGTTTGTACTCTATCATTATGATTCAGTGAGGAAAAACCTTTCTGTCCACAACCCTATCAAACGTGCAGGGCATGATCTGTGAACATGGCCATAATCACTGCCACATACAGCACCAGGAGGTGAAGTGACAACTCCTATTTCACAACCCCTCAACAAAACTAATTATAAAATTATTGTCACTATCCACAACATGAAAACACAATAAATATCGTATAAAAAAATAACCAAATAAGACGCACTAAAACATTCATCAATAACCACATCTTCTCAGCTGAGCTAAAATCCTGTGGCTGCAAGCAAAAACAACATGGTAACCCTCCTAGAAAACCAGACTCCCAAGCAATCAGTGAAAAAATAGCCAGTTAGCAATGTAAATAACACTCCCCCATTAACACAAACACACACTGAAATTGCTGCACACAGACTACAGGAAGACTAGCAACCTGTAAAAAAATTAAACCTATGAACTTGCAGCACCATTAGGCACCCTATATAACCAAAGCCTGAGTACTGGCTTTGTCCCAGCTGAGTGGAGGACAGCCACTGTCATCTCTTTACACAAAGGTGGAGTGTCCGCCGATCTGGGAAGTTATAGACCCATCAGCCTAACTAGCCTGATCTGCAAGACCATGGAATGGATTAGAATGGACGTCATTAACAAGGACATTGGCAACCTCCAAACACTTGATCCCACACAGTTTTGCTTCATCAAGGGAAGGTCACATCTGCTAAATTTGGTTGACTTCTTTGAGACAGTCACCAAAGCCATGGATGAAGGGAAGACGGTGCACACTGCCTACCTTGACCTGGCCAAAGCCTTTGAGAGTATTCCCCACTCAGGCATAATAGATAAACTCTCTCAACTAGGCATCAATCCATATGTTACGAGATGGGTAGCAAACTGGCTCACTGATAGAATCCACGTAGTCAAATTAGGGGAAGCCACCTCAAGCAGTAAACCCGTAACAAGCGTCGTACACCAGGGTTCGGTCTTGGGGCCTCTGGTATTTGGGATATACTTTTCTCATATTCAGGCCAAAACCAGTGGGCTATGGCTGACAAAGTTTGCAGATGACTACAAGCTGGGTGTTGTCATCAGTTCCCCCAGTAATGTGGACATCCTCCAAGAGGGTCTCACTCAGGAAAAATGACTGGTGCCAGAAACATGGCCTCAAGCTGAATACCAAAAAATGCATCATCATCCCCTTTGGAGAGAGTGACATCCCCACAAATTATCACATTAATGACAACGTCCTAAGCACTCAATCAGTCTTGAGGGATTTGGGCATCCAGGTTGATAGCAACCCGACTTTTGACCACCATGTTGCTTCTGTGGTACGGAAAACCTTCTACATAGCCCACCTCATAAGTAAGGGTGTCTTTTCCAGGGATAAGGAGGTCCTAACAGACCTGTATTCTTCCCTTATAAGGCCCATTATTGAGTGCAAAGCACATGCAGCGGCTGGAGAGACCACAGAGGTTCCTCGCCAGGAGAATCCAGGACCACAAACATCTACCATACATAGATAGGCTAAAAGCCCTATCCCTCTACTCAGTTTCATACAGATTCCTCAGAGGTGACCTCTGTCTGGCATATAAGGTGATCGTGGACTCCACCTTGATGGGACTGCTGCACATACACAACACAAGTCAAGCTCCACTCGAGTAACCCGCATGTGCGGCCTCAACCTGGTCTGTGACATCAACAAGACTTGTTGGTAGGACATACTTGTGTTTCACAAAAACAAAGGCCAGCACCATAGGAGTAAAACCAACCATTTTTCTTGTGACAACACCAAAATTCACAAAATCAGACCGGTTTTGCACCTTGCCAGGATCACAGAGGAAGGCAAGGCACCAAAACCGGTCTGATTTTGTGAATTTTGGTGTTGCCACAATAAAAAATGGTTGGTCTTACTCGTATGGTGTTGGCCTTTATTTTTATAAAACATTGAGGATATTTTAGTCTTGTGCACCAGCCTTGTGGGGTGTGTTTTTGGACTGAGGGGACAGATTTGTGTCCAAGAGATTCCCCCATGTCTGGAATAGACTCCCTCTCCACATTAAGCAGAGTACCTCTTTACCTCTTTTTAAGCGCAACCTGGATAACTGGATGGGAAACAGAAAATATGTCCTCTGGGATTCCACCCATGTCCCTGCTAGACAGGGGCATCGAGTGCTGATTTGTCTAAACATGGACTAAATTCTTGGCTAGGCTTACAAGAGCCTCAGGGCCAATAGCCTACAAACCTCCTATGATCCTATAATACAAAGTTTTAGACTAGTTAAAAATGCCGGCAATTCGTGGTTTCAGTTGTTTAACTGTTTTGTGAAGTCATCTCGGCTAATAGAGATTCATGTAAGTGTATTTTCAAAAAACCAAAGTAAACCTCTACACATGCATACATACATAAATATATATGGGTCTACCTGCCATCATTGAAATCCCACATCATGGAAAATGAGATTGTCAAGA
Organism: Protopterus annectens; assembly: GCF_019279795.1. NCBI lineage: Eukaryota > Metazoa > Chordata > Ceratodontiformes > Protopteridae > Protopterus > Protopterus annectens. Next base: position 662,828,666 of record NC_056733.1, on the reverse strand, counting down.
CGAGAATTTCGAAATCCCAGTTCATTGAACCAGCGGAACAATGAAGGGTAGGTAACATGTTGTGAAAGACTGTGAACTTTGCCTTTTTCTCACCTGTAGTGCAATTTTGGAGTTGTTATATTAATTTGGGAGTGTGGAAGGCACCCCCCACAATGGGGTTGTGGGGGTGTGTGGACACCCCACCTGGGTGGGTTAGGGATGGAGCAGTATAGGTTTTGTTTCTTTTTAGGTAATATATACATATATATATATATATATATATATATATATATATATATATATATATATGTGTGTGTGTGTGTGTGTGTGTGTGTATGTAAATACACACACACCCACACACAGGTGGGTAGTCCTGAAAAAAAAACAGAGTATGGCCTTCCTAAAAGAAATTACATCTTACTGCATGTATTTACCATCCCTGAATGGCTACAGATCACTGACTTTGTTGTACAAGTCCTTCTCAGCTATCTAGATTTTCGCTGAATGTTCAGATTTCTGACTCTTACCTTCAGTCTGTTCTTCATAAAACTGATGGTTTTCTGACCTTACTAAAAATAATGACATACATTTTAGTTTCAAACTTTATCTCCTTAGGAAATGCACACTTAGTTCCTGTTATTCAATCAAGTTTCTGACTTTAGTTTACATAAAAAAAACATTTTTATTTTTACCAAGTTCCCCCCAATAATTTTAGTCTTTGTCCATATTTCTTGCGCACTTTCCGGCACGTTGAGAAGTACGGGAGCTACGGCAGGAGCATGACTTAAATGCTGGAGATGTTTCACCAGGCAATTAATCAATCCCTGTAACAAAGATGTTTCCAAAGTGGGTGGATATAAGATCTGTGCGTTCACCCCTTTGAAAATGAGCAGCTCTGCGATTGTGAGGCTGATCCAGTGGGTGAGATTATTGAAACATTGCAAAGAGGGAGGGATTACAGCTTGGATGTTAAGGCTTCATTCCAAGGCAAGAAATGTTTTTTTCAGAAGGTGAGAGTGTCCCTTTAAGGATTTGGTGGTTGTCAATGAACATGAGACAATTGCAATAAACCAGAAACCGATAAAAATCATACAGCAACTGAATGTGTGGAAAAAACAAAAAGAATGTAAGAAGGATCAGATGAGAAGAAAAAAAATGCGGAAAAGCCATAAATATAGTAAGAAGTATAGAGGTCTCATAGGACAACCTCTTGTTGATAAGGATTTGACACAGGAATGGATTAGGGGATGCAAGTTGAAACCAGTGGATAAAAGGTTAATAGTAGCAGCCCAGAATAGTGGACTGATACACGTTAGTTTACAAAGGCTATTGAACATGTGGCAAAAGCAGGCAAATGTAGGTTCTCTAAAAAAAAAAATAAATAAATAAATAAAAAAAATTAGTCACATACCTTGTTACTGGGTGTGATAAACACGTGTGGTAGAGGGCCTATACAGTGAAAGACACAATAGTGTGGCAAGACATTTCCACTGACGATTGTTCAAACACCACAATGCAGAAGTACCTGATGAGTTTTGGAAACATGAACCACAAAGTATTATAGAGAATGATGAAGTGTACATCAGATTTGATCAGCCATTACCAGCAGTCCAAAAAAGTAGCTGCAGGACCACCAGTTATAGTAGTTCCTGAAAAAATACAAAAGTAGCATTGATCATTGAAATTGCTACACATTGCCATTACAGTGTCTTACATACAGCAAGACACAAAGTCATAAAATATCAAGATCTGCAGGCAGAAATGAGAGCAATGTGGAGAAAAATGCCCAGACATTTCCAATAGTAGTGGTAGGAGCCATGGGTTGAATTAAAAAAAAAAAAAAAAACTAGTCATTTTTTGATATGCTGCCCTTAATGAATTGCAGGAATCAATTCTGGGCCTATTGTGTGTGCTACAAAGAGCACTTTAGGATAACAAAGATTGAAGCAATGCTAATTTCATGAACTTTAACTATACCCTGACGTAGGAATGGGGTCCATTCCCATAACGGTATTAGAAACCCAAAAAGATTTGGAGAACTTAAATCATACATCTGACTCATCCACTTAAATGGCATGTTTATAAAACAACATGCAACCTGTCCAAGTTTAACTTAGACATATGCATTACTACCCTGTTATCTTTTAACTGGAATATCCAAAAAATCCTACCCGTACATGATGCTTTAAATTAATACACTGCAACTTTCTAAATAGCTTTACAACTCCTGGAAGGAAGACAGTAAAAACAAATAATGCAACCTGGCTATCCAAAGAGTGTAATTCTAATGTAGAATAAACAAAAAGCGTGGAAAGAGTGGTAGAAATACAAAACCATCACAATATCTTAAACTTCTGAATGCTCCACATCTGTATTAAAAAGCAAATAAAAGAAGGCAAAAAAAAGCTATACCAGAACAAGACGTCAGTCGCCCTGCTAGACAGGGGGTCCAGGGAAGTAAATATTGTGGAAAGTAATAGCCAGGGAATTGTTATGGCTAGGCTTGTATAGGCCCTAGGGCCGATAGCCTAGTACCAACCTATGAACACTCTGAATAATAACTAACACAACCCTAAAATGATTCCAGTAATCTATTAAAGAAATCTTGCATCCTGGTCAAAAATTCAACCCTAATGCTTCTCCCAAAAACTCAACACTCAAACCTGCAATAGAATTCATCTCTTATTTTGTAGATAGTATAGTGTTCCTAACCAAGGGTTCCCACATCTAATCCCAACCCTGTCCAACAGCCATATATCACTACATCCACTTTCACATTCAAACCAGTTCCCTCAGTCCATATAAAAGAAGTCAAACTCAAACCATACTCAGCTGATGACCTTCCAAGTGAGTACCTTAAAATATCAGCCAATAGCATTGCCCATCTTGTCTCAATCCTTATAAATACATCAGTCTAAGAATCTCATATTCCCTTTCTTTGGAGACAATCACACATTATCTACACAAAGTAGGAAATTCAACAGGCATCACTAACCTTGGACCTAAAGTCATCTTAGGTTCATGGGAGAATAGTAGGCCAATTGCCTGGAATTCAAAATCAAGGTGAAAACCTTAATCATCATTCTAAATGCACCATCTCTGGCTTCTGCACCTCCCATAGTACTAACCCTGCACTTTTAACCCCTACAGATGCTGTTAATAAAGAAAGAAATAACGACGAACTAGTCTCCCCCTTATTTCTGTACTTGTCTAAAGCCTTCAACACAATTTGTCACACCAAAATTGTACTTCAGATTTTCACATTAGGTCTATTACAGAGCACCCTTCTATAGTTCAAAAGCTACTTGTCCAACAGGTATAAGTCAATAAAGTTGCACTCTGCCCTCTCTCCATACCTCCCAGTCACTACCAGTATACCACAAGGCTCTATCCTTGGTCTTCTCCTCTTTAACACAACAGCAGCCTCCACTGAGCCACACAACAGGCTTCCCACATACAATACACAGATGACTCTACACTCATTCGTGTATCAGACAACTTGGCACATCTCCCAAAAATTATTCAGGAAGCTGTAACAGACACAGAAACATGGCTTTGTAACTCACAACTCATCCTCAACTGCCCGCCCCCAAAATATTGCTGTTTCCCCCAGGGCTGTGTCATGAAAAACGACATTGAAAATCCTCTCACTTAATAATACACTATCTGAAGTAATTTCTAATAGCAAATAATGAGGGAGGATAGCGTATGATTAAGTAATATTGAATGATAATAATAATGATCATAATACTAATATTAATGATCAAAATGGATGATGACCTCTAAGTTTGTAGATGACTGCAAGCCAGGAGCATAGGTTCATAGGTTAGTACTAGGCTAATGACCCTTGTGGGCTATTTTAAGCCTAGCCAGTTACCCCCTGTGAGAATCAAACCCTGCACCTTGTGTTTGTAACGTAAACACCTTAACCATTATGCTAATCTCCCACCACAGAATCCTCAAACGATTTGGCCATCCTGCAGGGAGGTTGGTCTCAAATAAATAATTGGTGTCAAAACCATGGTCTGAAACTAAATACTAAAAAATGCATTACTGTATCTTTTGGGAAGTCATCTACACCTGGAAACTACCACACTGACAAGATGCCCCTAAGCAATGTACCCAGTTGATCAGGGTTTGGCAACTTATGTGGACAGTGACTTAAATTTTGACCAACATGGGTCTGTTGTTATAAGAAAGTCCTTTTCTATTGCACAGATTATAAATGAAGGGATTGTGTCTAGATTTAGAGATGTCATTCACCATCTGTACTCAGCCTTCATTGGGCCAATTATTGCACATAATTCCCCCTTTGGCATGTATCTGTTCAGACACATGCAACTACTGGAGCTCCCCCAAAGATACCTTACTGAAAAGATACAAGGCCTAAACAACAGGTCCTTCATGGACGAAATGAAACCCCTATGAATATACTCGGTAACCTACAGATTCTGAGGATGTGACCTGTGTCTGGCATACAAGGAAACCTCTGACCTATTACTAATGGATGTACTCCACATCAGTAAGTCAAATGGCATCAGAAATACTTTGCCTAGGCAAGCAAACCTCTTCTGCAACAATAATAGAACAGTTTGGAGGGGCAGGTATATTTCCGGGACGATACTGCTGCCGGTTCCCCATCCACATAAAACAAAGTTCATCCCTGTCCATTTTCAAGTGCAACTTAGATATATGGATAGGAAACAGAAATTTTACCCCACAACTTCCCCATGCACTATTAATGGGCAGATGCAGCTCATAAATGCGCTATCCTAGGCCTGGCCCCCACTCAAATTATCTATGGTATGATCCCAGTTATTCTCATTAGGGGTAATATGTAATTATCAACCATGGGACAGGTAAGGCCAATCTATAACCAAGTGAGATACATTATGTCAAACACAAAAAGTTAAATTACCTAGATAAAATGGCCTGCAGGAGCAGCTAGCCAAGTACTTACCTTACCTATGAATATATAATCTTGCATTTGAGATGCACATACAAAAATGCATAAAAAAATCACCAAAAACTTGGAATGCTTTACAGATCCAAAAACTTTCTCACCAGCACAGCTACAGCTACACTTTCCACTAATTAACACTTCCCCTCACTAGTTTACGGAGTACCCATTCCTATTAACTTCCAGTCACCATAAAAAGCAAAATTTGAGCAATACTATAATAAAGTGGCTAAATGATCTGCATTCATATGAAACAGCACTCCTCTGTAATCCTATTCAAATACAGTTTGGACCAGTAGATGGGAAATTGTAAATTCACCCCGGCTTGCCACCTGCGCCCTTTATGGACAGAAGCAGCTTGTAGATACCCTAAGGCACAGGCACAGACTGGACACCTCCATGGAATTACTACAAGTGTAGATTACTGTGGGTAAGACCGCCATTCAAGTCATAGCTAGTTAGAGATCCCCTTCCATGAATCATGATACTCATGAGTCCTACCTGACCAAACTGGAGTCAATCCAAATTCAGCCAAACACTCTGTTCATGGGGAATTTCAGTTATCCCACCATCAACTTGGAAACCAACTCCAGCCTTAATTCACTTGAACAAAAGTTCCTTGACTTTGTTAGCTCAAATCCCTGAAACACATTGTTGAAACCCCAACAAGAGGAACAAACATACTAGATCTGGTTCTTACTAACATGACAAGCAGATGCAGCACCACAATTGTCGGACTCTCATTATTTAAATCTGACCACAAATCAGTCTCCTTCAAACTGGCACTAATACCACAACTCACAAAAGGTGAAGGCAGACTAAAAAACTTCACCAAGGCAAACTGTACCCTCCTATGGGAAGGTATAAATGCATTCCAAACCCCACCCCCCAGCCGGAAGTGGCAACTACACCAAAGCTTACACTGAAGCCCTGTACAATAACTTGTATAAGTGTATAGACTTGGCTGTTCCAGACAGAATCAAAGCCAGAGCCCCAAGAAAAAAGACAAGCCACCATGGTGGACATCCATCTCAACTAATTTTATAACAAATGCAAAAATTGCTGTCTAGGAAAACTAAGGCAAGGTCCCAACAATGGAAAAGCACCCTCCTCAGCCTCAACAGGCAAATATGACAACATGTCAAATCCTCTAATGGAAACTTTGAGAAAAAAATGAGCAGTCACAGCCAAGGGTAACCATAAGGCCTTTTACAGCTATGTTGTAGACTAAAGCGTAAGAGCAAAGAGTGTGCCAAGTATTTGACTAATGGTATCACACACACTGATCCCACAGTGATAGCAAGGCTGTTAGCAGACACATTTGGTGAAAATTTCACTCCTTTTTCCCCTTCGGACTTATCACAAACCTTGCTCCCAACTCCACCATACATATCTGAAGAGCACATCATTAAAGCCTTGTCTAAGGCAAAATAACACAGCATCTATGGCACCAGACGGCATCCCAGGCTGTCTTCTAAACAAACTCAAATATGAATTAGCATCTCCATTAAGTACCCTGTTTAATCATAGCCTAACCACAGGCTTTGCTCCTGCAGAATGAGGAATAGTGACAGTTATTCCCCTGCACAAAGGTGGCTTAGTAACAGACCCAGGGAATTATAGAACTATAAGTCTGACCAGACTCATCTGTAAGGCCATAGAAGTATCATCATGGACCTCATAAATAAAGACATAGGTGACCTCCAAACCCTGAATCTGACCCAGTTCAGCTTCATGAAGGGCAGATCCTGCCTGTTAAACCTGGTGGATTTCTTCGACCATGTGACCAGGGCCATTGATGAGGGCAGATCTGTGGACATAGCATACCTTAACTTGGCAAAGGCCTTTGACACAATCCCACACTAGGCATTACCAATAAACATAGCAAACTGAATGTGAACCCCTTTGTTGTAAGATGGGTTGCAAACTGGTCACAAATGGGTCACACACATTCAAAGTGGGTGACTGTACAGCAACCAACAAACCTGTCACCAGCGGGGTGCCACAGGGCTCAGTGCTGAGCCCCCTACTATTTGTTATATACTTCTCAGTTCAGGCCAAAACTAAGGGTCTGTGGCTGACCACACTTGTGAACGACTGCAAACTGAGTGCAATTATTGAATCCCCAAATGATGGTGTACTTCAGTAGGGTCTTACACAGACCACAAACAGCTGTCTTAGTTACAGTCACTAACTGTCTCAAGACCCCTAACAACTCTGCCCTGACATCTTTGTGCACTGTGTCTCTGGTCCCAGTAGCTGACACACACACTTTTTATATTTACTTTTTAAACGCACACATACACACACATGGGAAAGGATGGCACAGATTTACCAGCAGTGTCGTCTTCTGCCTAAACTTCAAGGGTAACTGTTGCCACCAGTCAGCTACACAATGGCTCCTGTAAGGGTGCACAATTATACATTGCATTATGTGTACAGTTAATACCAGTGGTAGGGTGTGACCAAAGCAGCAAGGTTTTCAGGAGCTGCCAGACTGTCACTAAAATAAATATAAGTACTCTCAAGCTGTTAAAAGTATTCTCTAAAGGACCAGCCACAGTGAATGGTAATGAAAATATTTAATAATAAATAATAGAATACGTCATTACAACAAACACCAGGGTTTTCATCACAGGAAAGATAAGAAAAATAACACAGTTGGATAGGTCTCACAGATATAGAAAAAATGCTCAACTAATTTCACTATATTCCCTGACTAAGGTAAGGAATTACTGGTCCCTGATTACTCACTAAAGCAAGGCAAGAAGATAAATGCTGAGCTGATTACTCCAAAGACAAGATGAAGTGTCTCTCCCTCTGTGAATGTTGGAGATGTCACTCTGTGAATGTCTGAGGTAACTCTGAGAATGTGTTTGATATCTGTGAGAGATCTTTCCCTCTTAGTTTCCATGGTTACTGCTGCTGTGAAAGTTCTGAGCTATCCCTCACTACTATCTAGATAGAGAAATCATTGCAGAACTACATCATCTCATGTCACCTGACTCTGTTACATGACAAACCCAGAGCTTTGTTAAGATCTGATGTAACATCTGAAAACTATAAAACAATTTCAAAATTAACTGGACTGAGATTAGTTAAATCTAACACTGTCTAGAATTCTTGTATATCTCCTCCCTGCCCAGCAAGACCCACTGCTGATGCATTTTTAACACAAGGATCTGAAAAAATCAGTGTGAAAGTCAAGTGACATAAATTTATTTACATAACTCCAGCTCATTATGCTAGCATATGTTACACATACTTTGCCCTTCTCTCCCTTGCACAAATGGCAGTACCTCATGTCATCACACACACTATCAAATTAACAATACCCTATGTACCAATGAAGTGGCAAGGGATCTGGGATCACAAGTAGATTGCAACCTTAACTGTTAACCACCATGTGTCTACTGTAATGTAGTAAGGAAGGCTTTCTACTTAGCACACTTGAGTAGCAAAGGCATCACCTCCAGAGCAAAGGAGGTTACAACCCCCTGTACTCGCCATTATTCAGGCCCATAATTAAGTCTAACACCCCTGTTGGCTTGTACCGTGCAAAGCACCTGCAGCAACTGGAGAGACCTCAGAGGTTTCTAACAAACAAGATCAAGGGACTCCAGCACTTGCCTTACACAGACCGACTAAAGTCCCTGTCACTATTTAATTATTTATTTTATTTATTTATTTAACATTTGTTAACCTGGAAAGTCCGACTTGGAACAAAGCCAATTTTCAGCGGAGGGCCGGGGAGAAATGTTCCGGATGCTATACTCTGTATCATATAGACTTCTTAGGGGAGACTTAGGCCTGGCTTGCAGAGCAACCTCTGACCCATACCTAATGAACTGGCTACACATTCATAAATCAAACGGGACTAGAGCTACCTCTTCCAGGGACATAGGTACGGCCTGCGACATGAATATGATGTGCTGAATGGACAGATTTGTCTCCCAGGGACTGCCACATCTTTGGAATAGGCTGCCAATTCATGTGAAGCAGAGCACCTCAATGATACTGTGCAAAAGGGCCATGGATGAATGGATGGGGTGCCATAAATTCTTACTGGAGGTATTGCCCACAACCCTCCTGGACTTGGGTGGTCATTACTAAATACAATCCCTGGATATTGACCAGAGTATCTCTGGTATTACATTGGGATGAAATGGCTAGACTTGAAATTACCTTTGGGTTGATAGCCTAGAACCACCAATGTATTCTAGTCCTAGGGCAATGATAATTATGAAAACTGGGGTATGAATGGCTAGGCTTAAAAAGGTTCTTTGGCCATTAGCTAAGTAACTTCTTATGATCCTATCATAGTTTTCTGTGGTGAGTTGAAAATGCATGAAACTGTTTTCCTCAAAAAGCTGTGAAACAAAAATGTGTTGGAATCCAGGCAGAAATACATATAACCAAAATCTGTTATAGTGGAATGTAGGAAATACTAGGAAACCGATCAGCAATGAGCTTCTCTGTAGAAAAGATACACTTTAATCAAAGTTTCATTTTTCTGACTGTGTTATATCTACCAGCAGGGAAGATTGCTACTAAGAGTCTACATATGTTATGTACTGCCTGAGCAACATAAAATCAAAATAAATAAATAAATAAACAAATAAATAAATACAATTTGTGTAAGCATCAGCCTGAACTTTAGCAAGTAATCTCATTAAATGTGAGAGAAGAACAATCACAAGTGATGATCTTTAAATGTGTACAAACAGGTCCATGTACAACACAAAACACAAGCTGCCAAAACCAAGAACCAAAATACCTCAAAAAGTATAACGTTGGAAGAAAGCTCAGCGTTCTAGATGGGACTGCTGTGTCAATGTTGTTGCTGCTGGCATACCAAAAGAAGACAAAATCCAAGGTCCATAAACGCTGAGATGTAGTTTATTAATACAAGTACATAAAAAACGTCGACCTAGGTTTCGTTCGTATCTCCGAACTTCTTCAGAACAATTAAAATAATGCAAGGACCTCTTAAATATCTAACTTAAATTGCAATTAATACCTCAATTGTTCAATTAACTTCCCGCCAAAATGTGTTCAACCAGCAGCATCTACTAACCCACATACTACCATACCTATACAATATAAGTTATAAATCTAAATATACCTAAAAACAATATACATTAAAAACTATCTAACTACCCACAATAAAATAAAACCCTATGTTCATCAATACCGTCCATCTCTATGTTGAATTCCTAAATGAACCTTAAGGGCTAAAATACATAAATATGTGATGTATAATTATTAAGTATATAAAGTACTTAAACCTGAATAAAAAATGCATGAACCAAAATAAATGTGAACAACAATAAACCATACATATTGGAATGATATATAGTCGACAAACAATATATTCGACAAACAATATCACAGTGTAATGGTATAAAGATGGTATAGAAATCATACTAAATGCATAACAATACAGGCTACTCATAATGTACATATCCACAAAAGTATGCACATTTAAAGATAGAACCAAAATCAGTAACCTTTTATATTGTTTAGCCATAGAATAGGTTTTATACTGATATATTCGTTAAGTCCAGGGGACTGATGAGCGTTGAGATATATTTGCATCCTTAGTTCTAAAATATCCAAGTTAAATTTTGTAACTTTACCCTGTGCGTCAAAAGTCAAATGTGATACACCAAAAAACTTAAAGGAATGATCTACATATTGATTTATGTGTCTAGCTAAGGCGATAGTTGTTTTATGATTCTTGATATCCAATAAATGTTCCTTAACTCTGTCTCTTAGGTGCCTACTCGTCTTGCCAACGTAAAAACTTCCACATTGTTGGCAGACGGCGATGTATACAATATTAGTGGTGTAACAGTTAATATGTTGACTTATATTTATGTTCTGATTATTGACTGTCACCACTCTATCTACATTCATCATGTGTCTACATGTTGAACACCTGCCACACTTAAAATTACCCTTGGGTTTATTGGAAAAATTAACATATTAAGTGTTACACCACTAATATTGTATACATCGCCGTCTGCCAACAATGTGGAAGTTTTTACGTTGGCAAGACGAGTAGGCACCTAAGAGACAGAGTTAAGGAACATTTATTGGATATCAAGAATCATAAAACAACTAACGCCTTAGCTAGACACTTAAATCAATATGTAGATCATTCCTTTAAGTTTTTTGGTGTATCACATTTGACTTTTGACGCACAGGGTAAAGTTACAAAATTTAACTTGGATATTTTAGAACTAAGGATGCAAATATATCTCAACGCTCATCAGTCCCCTGGACTTAACGAATATATCAGTATAAAACCTATTCTATGGCTAAACAATATAAAAAGGTTACTGATTTTGGTTCTATCTTTAAATGTGCATACTTTTGTGGATATGTACATTATGAGTAGCCTGTATTGTTATGCATTTAGTATGATTTCTATACCATCTTTATACCATTACACTGTGATATTGTTTGTAATATATTGTTTGTCGACTATATATCATTCCAATATGTATGGTTTATTGTTGTTCACATTTATTTTGGTTCATGCATTTTTTATTCAGGTTTAAGTACTTTATATACTTAATAATTATACATCACATATTTATGTATTTTAGCCCTTAAGGTTCATTTAGGAATTCAACATAGAGATGGACGGTATTGATGAACATAGGGTTTTATTTTATTGTGGGTAGTTAGATAGTTTTTAATGTATATTGTTTTTAGGTATATTTAGATTTATAACTTATATTGTATAGGTATGGTAGTATGTGGGTTAGTAGATGCTGCTGGTTGAACACATTTTGGCGGGAAGTTAATTGAACAATTGAGGTATTAATTGCAATTTAAGTTAGATATTTAAGAGGTCCTTGCATTATTTTAATTGTTCTGAAGAAGTTCGGAGATACGAACGAAACCTAGGTCGACGTTTTTTATGTACTTGTATTAATAAACTACATCTCAGCGTTTATGGACCTTGGATTTTGTCTTCTTTTGGTATGCCAGCAGCAACAACATTGACACAGCAGTCCCATCTAGAACGCTGAGCTTTCTTCCAACGTTATACAAAACACAAGCTATTTATTAGCACATAATTTTAGCCTTTATCTGCCATCAAAACTAGTTACAGCATAAAAAGCACAGCCAGTTAGGGGTGGGGGATTCACAGCTGGGTTTCTGTGAAGATACTGAATACCATTTGTAACCCTCTACCAGCTCATTATTGAAGTCTTGCTATTAAAATATTTCATTTATTTATGTATGTGATTGTATATGTATGTATGTGTGTATGCATATACGTATTTATTTAATTTAATGAAACCAAAAAGTAGTCAGTTTTCAGGCAAAAACCATAAAGGTCCAATACACATGCACGCAAGCACCTCTAAGCTCTCCTGAATTTGGAAGATCACATCTAATTTGTTCTCAAACTTTGGTTCCAGCCCTCCTAAATTTAGAAAGTATTTTGAGTTAATCGCACCAATAACAGTACCTAATATGGAAGCTTTTGCCTAATTAGTTTTTCTATATCCATAATGCCGAGGTAAAAGTTGAAAGACATGACACATGTATACACACACAGATTGTATTAAGAGATATGGAACTATTTACCCCTTTAAAGGAGGAGGCCACTTTTTCCCTTTTTTCAGGATCCAGCTTCTTACAGTACACAAAAATAATGTTCATTACAATCTTTCACAAAAAATGCTTACAATTAAAAGTGAGCACACTCAACAACACAAATGTGTCTGCAACTGTCTAATCAATAAAAAAGAGTCTGTAGCCATGGATATGGCCTTTCCCACTATCACCATTACCAGCTTGGTGGATAAGTGAATCCTGAGGCAATGTAGAAATTGCCTTATCTTTTCTGACAAGCAGTAAATTTTCAAACAAACTGATAATGGTATATGAAAGATGTATTTACACAATGTCAATGGAGGCAAAGCCCTCACATAAAAGCACTTCTAATGCCAATACGGTTAACAGTAGCACACACGCTGTACCCATCACACATAATTCAAAGCAAACACACTTAAATGTAACCTACTTAAACCCCAAAGACCTTCTAGACAAAGTACACTTAACAAACTTCTTCACCAACTATGAACATACTCTTTTAAAACACCCACATCAACACATACAGCCACATCTCATGGAGCCTCTGTTTCTAAGCCCATAAGGCAAGCTTCCACAGAATCTAACATTCTAGCCATTGGAGACTCCATTGTGAGATACACAGATGCCCCTCTCACCAGGCTGAGTAAGAATAAAGTCGTGGTCAGTTACTTAACAGGGGCAAGGGTACATCACATTACACAAGCGCTCAGGTCATTGGACCACAGTACTAGTATGACTGAGTCAGAGTTCACGTGGGTGTAAATGTCCTGAGAAGTACATCCCAAACTATATGAAGAGAGACATTGTGGAGCTCTTGGAATGTGTGTCCCAAGCTGGTATTAGCCTAGCACTGAACAGCATTTTACCTTCTCCAAAGATTATACCACAATGCGAACAGAAGATGACCGACTTTAATAATTGTCTTAGTCTCTGGTGTCATTCTGAGGGGGTGCAGTATTTGTCAGCATTGAAGGAGCTACAAAAACAGACAAGGACTAAAGCTGAAGGTGTCCCGATTTATATCAGAAATATATATACCACAATACTTGTCAAACAGGACAGTTCACTTGAGCTTCTCCACATTAAAATCCAATACCACTTCCTTGCAAGCTATACGCCCCCCTCTATGACCACTCATCTTTTACAGACTATATATATATATATATATATATATATATATATATATTACCTTTATCTGCACTTTTTTTCAAAAAAATACAGTATTTAAATTGATTTTAACTGTGTTGCAGGAATATCAACTGAACTGGAAGTTCGTCAGTGTTTGCTGACTTTTGTTATTTGCTAGTAATTACAGGTGCGGGGGTAGCCACATTCTTTGATTTCCTGTCCTTGCCTATTTAAGTGGTACAGTGTGAAATATTTTCTACTTAAAAACCTCAGCTTTGGCCGGCTAAGAACTTGCTGTATTCAACTGGACGTATAAGAGAATTTAAGTACCTTTATCTGCACTTTTTTTCAGAAAAATACAGTATTTAAATTGATTTTAAACTGTGTTGCAGGAATATTAACTTAACTGGAAGTTTTGACTCTGCTCTTCAGTTAGTCCCACCCACCCTCCCTGTTTTTGTCTTGGTTTTGGTGTTAATCTTAGTGGCCTTGAAACTGCCCGCCCCTCTTGTAAATTTGTGTTTGGATACTCCTTCTGGACCCATCTCATTTGCTCACTCAACTGAGTGCAGTGAGATCATATTCTGATTTCAGGCACTCCTACTGTGTACAAAGAGAGCATCTGGAAAACAGAAAAAAAAAATTAAGCTTGTTTCCTGCCTTTCCTGTTAAGTGGTATAGACTATTTGTAGGCTTCTGAGCCCCCAAGCCCTTCTGTGTTGGAGGGAAGCCTTCTAGCTTAGTTTTTTTTTCTTATAACTAGCCAGTTTTCTAGTTTCAGCACTCAAATCTGTTTCTTTGATCTCAGCACTTGTTCAGAAAAAAAAAAATTTTCATCTGCTTTTACTGTACTTGTTTTCTACCTACTTTATTTTACTTTTGCATCATCTTAAAAGTACTCAATTGTATTTATTACTGCTTGGTGTAACTCATTCTAAGCCTTTTGGTTTAAACACTTGGGCTTTGGACCGGTTGTTTTCACGGAGAGGGTTTGTGGTCTGCACTGTAGTAGCAGAACAGGTAGCTTACATCCTTCTAGGTTGGGAACTGCTGATTGAGGGCTCAGTGTCTCTTATTCTAAAAGTGGATTAATTCTGGTTTAAGCACTTGGGCTTTCAGGCCAGTTATTTTACATTAAGAGGGTTCGTGGTCTGCACTCTTGTGGGAGGAGAGGCTGGACTCAGCCCTTCTGAGCTGGGAATTTCTGGTTAAAGGCTTATAGTGCGTGCATATCTGAACTGCTTCTTACTGAAGTTGGTGCGCATTGTTTGCTGTGGCATAGACTGGATTCGGGCCTGCTGGATCTAGCTTTGTTTGTGTAACTTGAGCACTAATCCAGGCATTCTCTAAAGTATTCAATTGTATTTATTACTGCTTGGTAGTAACTTGATTAAAGTGTAGCTATCATTCTAAGTCTTTTGGATTAAGCACTTGGGCTTCAGACCAGTTGTTTTACATTAGGAAGGTTTGTGGCATGCACTGTGGTGGCACGACAGGTAGCTTTCATCCTTCTAAGTTGGGAACTGCTGATTGAGAGCCCAGTGTCTGTTATTCTTAAAGTGTATTAGTTCTGGTTTAAGCACTTGGGCTTCAGGCCAGTTATTTTACATTAAGAAGGATCGTGGTCTGCACTCTTGAGGGCGAAGAGGCTGGACTCTGCCCTTCTGAGCTGGGAATTTCTGGTTAAAGGTTTATAGTGCCTGAATATTTGAACTGTATCTTACTGAAATTGGTACACCTTGTTTGCTGTAGCATAGACTAGATCCAGGCCTGCTGAATCTAGCTTTGTTTATATGCTTGTTGTTTGTTTGCTTGTTATTTTCCTGGAATGCTAATTCCACCTTATACGCAGCTTCTCAGCGCTTCTGTGGATCACTAGTGATATCTGCATTGCTTACTGTACTTATTTCCTTGTTTCACTTGAAAGAAAGTTACTGTTTTTCATTTTTGCATTTAAGTTACCTGTAACACATTGCACTTAAGTTACCTGGCACTTGCTCACTAAAGCAATTATATAAGTCAGCACTAAAAATAAAAAGCACTACACCCTCACTCCCCACTGGCCCTTGTTTTCAATTATTAAGGAATTCCCAATATTATTCTAGCATGTCCAAAGGTCAGTTGTCAATCTCCTCTCCGGTCCAGCTGGTGAATCTGGGAATCTTGAGGCAATGTTACAACTGCCTCATGTACACAGACAACCCTCTCCTCCTCCCAACAAATTCCAACACATGTGAGAGATGCAACCATATAGCCAAACTGGAGGCTAAGCTCTCTCAACTCAGTACTGGCATAACCAGTCAGGAGGAGAAGGAAACCACACTCACTACAATTCCAGTCTCACATAGACCTACCACGACAGCAAACCAAACACATAATCACACAAAACATACTCGGAGGCTCTAAATAAAGATCTGCCTAAGCAGCAGAGACCTCCAAAGCAGACACCCAGGCAACCGCTACCCCAAAACAAAACACGTGCAACACATATCTCACAAAGCCAGTGTGCCGAACAGTCACAGCCCTTAAGACTAAACAACACACCTGATACACTTGTAATAGGTGACTCTATCGTCAGGCACACTGGCGTCCCGCTCACCAGGCTGAACAAGGAGAGGGTCACGGTGAGCAGCCTGTCGGGCGCTAGGATCCGCCACATAACACAAGCACTCAGGTCACTCCAAGGCAAGTACAAATATGACTCAGTCATTGTCCATGCTGGTGTGAATGACCTGAGACGTACCTCCCTGGACTACATGAAAAGAGACATAAAGGAGCTCTCTGAGCATGTAGCCCAGGCCGGTATGACCCTGACCTTGAGTAGCATCTTACCCTCACCAAGAATGATGCCACAATATGAAGACAAGATGATCAATTTCAACAATTGGCTTAAGTACTGGTGTCATTCAAAGGGGATCCAATGCCTGTCAGCTTGGGATGATATGCTCGACAAGCCACGATGCTTCGCTAGGACTGCTTGCACCTGTCACCCCTGGGCTTTCGGATATTGGCAAAGGCTCTTGCTACCCCCATAGTGCCTTTTTAGGCAAGGCTCAAAAGACAAACCCACCTCCATAGGTATAACAAGGGATAAGAAACTAAGAGTAATGCTACTCAACGCCAGAAGTCTAAACCTCAAGATGCACGCACTCAAAACTCTCCTTAGCATGGAGAACATCGATATCTGTGCAGTAACAGAAACCTGGTTCAGGGCTCGAGAGCACCCCAGCACTACCAGGTTATACCTCATACCATGCTTTTCGGCCCCAAAACTTGCACTGAACCACAAAAGGAGAGGGAGTATCGATATTCATCAAAGATACCCACACCTCCAGGTTGGTGGCAAAGCACGAAGCATCAGAGACTATCCATGTGCAACTAACAGTGGGTAAAACTGCCTTCCAGTTTATAGCCTGCTACAAACCACCCTCCCAAACCCAGGAACCTCACTCGGCCTTCCTGAGAACACTGGAAAATATGAAGGTCTCTCCAAACACCATTATATTGGGCGACTTCAACTACCCAAACATAGACTGGGAGCATTACTCTAGCTCCAACACCCTAGCCCAAAGGTTCCTAGAATTTATAAACTCAAATGCTATGGAACAACTTATTACCACTCCCACAAGAGGGGAAAACATAGTGGACCTGATCATCACCAACATGGGGACTCTATGCTCCAGACCAGAAGTGTATCCCTCACTGGTAAGATCAGACCATAAACTAATCTCACTGGATATTCACATCCCGACCCCACCCCCTGCCGAGAAAACCACAGTGAAAAACGTCTCTATTTGTTCTATGAACACCTTCAGGAATGCATGGATCATGCGATCCCAAATAAAACCAAGACCCAATCCTCCAAAGGCAGACGTCCTGTCTGGTGGACCCCAGCCATAAACAAACTATACAATAGAAGGAGGAAGCTACTAAATGATAGAGCAAAATCCCAAAAAGGGAAGGCATCACTGATCAGTATTAGCAAAAAACTACGGGCACTCATAAAATTGTCTAAGGCCAGCTTCGGGAGAAAAATTGCACAGGACACTAAGGATAACCACAAGGCTTTCTTTAGTTATGTTAGGAACCTGGGTGGTAATTCCCAGATATGCTCAGAATTAGTCCAAAATGACAAAAAATACACTGAATCCACAGACATTGCCAACATCCTAGCTGACAGGTTCAGCGCAAACTTCTCCCCCCCTCCCCACCAAAAGGGCAAATATCTATCCCAGCAGAGTGCTGCCCCCCTGACATCTCAGATGCTCAGGTAAGAGCCGCCCTCTCCAAAGCAAAAAACACAGCATCAATGGGACCAGGCGGTGTCCCGGGCTGCATCCTACATGAACTCCAAGAAGAGCTAAACCCAAACATAAAACTACTGTTCAATCTCAGCCTTACTACAGGATATGTGCCCAAAGAGTGGCGTACAGCAACAGTGGTCCCTCTCCATAAAGGTGGTGCCTCAATGGATCCTGGAAACTATCGCCCCATAAGCCTGACTAGCTTGGTCTGCAAAGCTATGGAAAGGATCATCATGGACTTCATAAATAAAGATACTGGGGACCTACAGACACTGGATCCTACCCAGTTCGGCTTTGTTAAGGGCAGATCCTGCCTCTTAAACCTGGTTGATTTCTTTGAAACAGTCACCAAGGGGATTGACGAGGGGAAGGTGGTCCACACAGCCTACCTGGACCTCGCAAAAGCCTTCGATACAATACCCCACTCCGGCATTATAGATAAGCTCACCAGCTTAAATATAAACCCCTATGTCACTAGATGGATTGCAAACTGGCTCAAGGACAGAATCCACATGGTTAGAATTGCTGGAGCCATGTCAGACTCCAAACCAGTTACAAGTGGTGTCCCACAAGGCTCAGTCCTGGGACCTCTCTTGTTCGGTATATATTTCTCGGAGGTACAGGCCAACACGGATGGACTGTGGCTGACCAAGTTCGCAGATGACTGCAAACTGGGCGCCATAATCGACTCTCCAGCCGACACGAGCATCCTCCAAAAGGGCCTCATAGAAACAAACAACTGGTGCCAGAACCATGGCCTCAAGCTAAATGCCAAAAAGTGTATAGTCATCCCCTTTGGCAAAAACAAAGTGCCCACAAATTATCACATAGGTGGTAATCCATTAAGTACCGAAGAAGTAATTAGGACCTGGGGACCCAAGTTGATAGCAATCTCTCATTTGACAACCACGTGGCCAAAGTGGTTAGAAAAACATTTTATATAGCCCACCTAATCATGAAGGGATTCACATCTAGATCAGGGGAGGTCATTGTGCCTCTTTACTCATCCCTCATCAGGCCCATAATTGAGTACAATGCCCCTTTTGGGATGTACCTTACCAGACACCTGCAGCAACTGGAAAGACCCCAAAAGTACCTCACCAAGAGGATCAAAGGGCTCAAACAAATGCCATATGCTGCCCAGTTAAAGAAACTCCAGCTCTACTCAGTGGCATACCGCCTGTTCAGAGGCGATCTGTGCCGTATAAAGCCATGTCCAACCCGGAATTAATGGACATGCTGCACCTCAGAAAATCCAAATCCCATCGAGCTCTGGCTCGAGAGACTTGAACCTCAGCACTGAAATAAATAGGACATGCTGGAGGGACAGATTCATAACCCAGAGGCTCCCTTCACTCTGGAATAAAATCCCAGTCCAGGTTAGGCAGAGTCCCTCATTGACTCTCTTCAAGAGGAATCTTGATGAGTGGATGGGAGATCGTAGGTTTACCCTGGGTATCACTTCTGTGTCACTGTTAGAGGCACAGTATACTAACCTCGAAAAAGGGCATAGCAAAATAAATTTAAAATGGGTGGCGAAAGCCAAACACATTCTGGCTAGGCTTATAAATGCCCTAGGGCAGATAGCCTAGCATGAACCTATGAACCTATAAATAAATACACACACACACACACACACACACACACATATATATATATACATACATACACACATGCGAAAATACACTTTTGCGAAAAAACGTTTCAATGAAAAGCAAGCAAGGTTGCTGTTGTAGATCGCGGCACATTGGGGATAAGGGAATATTTCCTTTTCCCCACTGTAGGGCAATCTTGGAGTTAGAATATATA